>NW_004798601.1:83667-108528 GCF_000002075.1 Aplysia californica | reverse complement strand
ATCACAGTGTAGAATTCTGTGGTTTAGGGTGAACGCAAAATTTGGTGAACGCGCACCGGGTGAGAATAGCTACAAGACTCGCCTGCACTATTCTCACTCCGGATGAGAATCGAGGTGGCCCTTACAATAACAACTTCAAATCAAATCTCTTGAATTTAAATCTCTAAATCAAGATCTAACTCAAAAAGAATAGTCTAGATCAAGAACATATCAAACGCTTTACAAGGTGTTTGAGGAATGCCGCAGTTGTCACAGGTAGCAAAGATAAACACGCCTACTTTCAAGGATGTCAAATTTCTTTTGAAGAAGATTCCGATTGTTCCGGTTCTAGAGTTGCTTTGTTTTCTTTTTGGCTCGAGTCCGAAAACAAGGAAATTGCCATATTCTGACTAATCCAGAGCCAAGGAAAACAGACCTTGACAAGTCCAACCCACAAGAACTAACCAATCCTTGGCCGAACAAAATGATTTTTATTACCTTTGAATGTAAAAATGTACGAGGTGCAGCACAGATAACGGGTCGACTCACTTCAAACGCTAAGACGCTGATTTTCTTCGTCCGACATTTTTTCCCTTATCATAAACTCAAATGAGCAGTGCGGTTTCTACTTGCTTTTGTCTTCTTCCTATTATTTTCACCGAGCAATATCAATGGAGGAGACCATTTTCCAGCATATATTGGTACTCTCCCTTGTTTCCTTCCTCAACATGGCGGCCGTATCCAATGTAAGCAATGGTGTCAATACACGCATTATTTTGAACAGTCATAGTCATGGTTCTTTCAAGTTGTTGGAGATGGAAATGAAATTCAGCTGGCTAAATTAGGGATAGATAGTCATTGATATCTAATTGATATGCTCCTTTTTAGATCCACCTAACACGTTGCATAAATAGAGTCTTGATCGAGTCTTGCAGTTTATCATTTATGACTGGACACTGGTCCTACGATTGGACAGAATTTACAACATAATATGATACGAAGTGATTATTGATATTGGGAGTAATTTGGCATTATTAGGAGTCGACTCCTAATCACTTGGCGCTATTATATTAGGAGTCAGAGATTACATACGACCAAGTCATGACAAAATTATGGTGGTTTGCGCTTTTTTAGGATCGAAGTGTATACAGACCCGGTAACCTGGAACAAAGTCACGAAGTATACAGACCCGGTAGGGGAACTCTTTTGTGATTTCGGGAAGTTTCAGCGCTCAGACCCGGTAGAAATCTAGTGTGTGTGTGTGTGTGAGAGAGAGAGAGATAGAAAGAGAGAGAGAGGTGCTGTCGAAATGTAATGACATGCCCCAGTTGGCAGGAGGGAACGAGAGAAAGATAGGGTGTGAAATAGGTGGGGACAAAGGAAGACAGAGACAAACAAAGAAAAAGAGAAGGCAATCGATACAGAGAGAGAGAGAGAGAGAGAGAAATAGAGAGTTGACTGCTTGATTGAAATTATGACATTGTTCATTTCTTCAAAGGCCACCTCTATTCTCACCCGGGGTGAGAATAGTGCAGGCGGGTCTTGTGGCTATTCTCACCCGTTGCGCGTGTCAACAAATTTTGTGTTCACCCTAAACCACAGAATTCTACACTGTGATAACAGAAAAATTGTAGAATTCTGTGCTGTGAACAAACGTTCCATTACAACTGTACTTGTAGCCTACTAAAAGCGTACAATTTTGTCTGTGGGCAGTGGAGAGAGAGAGTGAGAGAGAGAGAACAAAACAAAATGGCGACCCGCGTAGTTCGGCTCGATTCGAAAAGTTAAATAGCCGTAGCATCTTTGTAGACAACCAAATTAATTTACTTTTGTGTTTTAACATCATTTTTTAACTTTGTTTTGGTCAATTTGATCGTCCACACCGATAGACAGTATTCAGAAAGAGACAGAGAGAGAGAGAAGAGGGGAGGAGTAGATCTTGCGAGAACTTCCGGGCGGGTGAGAATAGCCACTTTCTTCTTCAAATTGCGACTTGCGATTCCTCCAGCTCCAAAACGGAGGAAAAACGATCGTTCATCGAAAAGACATCCGCAATCTTCATTTAGATCTAGATCTAGGCTAACCGCGAAACTAGATTAAAGATTTATGTCTGTCTGCCTAGATCTAGATCTAGACCTAGGCCACAGATCTAGAACTAGAAGAACCTAGCTCTACCCTGAGCCAAGAGGGCGCAAAAACTCTCCGAAATCACAAAAGAGTTCCCCTACCGGGCCTGTATACTTTGTGACTTTGTTCCCGGTTACCGGGTCTGTATACACTCCCTTTTAGGATAGGTAGAGGTGTAGGTTAGGATGGGTCTCTTAATACAAGTTAGGAGGCCTATAAATTACTGACGGCACTTGAGCCGCGCCGCCCCCCACGGCTCGGCGTAGCGAATGAGTTAAGGGGGTATAGGGTGCTTGCCCCACTGATTATGGTTAAGTTTTAGGTTAGTTTCTTTTTGTTTTTGTATTTTTCTTCCGTTAAAAATATGTGCGAAATGAAATTAATCGTTATTTTGTTTTTTTCTCTTCATTCCTTATCCGCGACCACGGGTTCACAAAAAAAATGAAAGTAGACTGATGCAAAGGAAGCCGCTCTTGTCCACGGTGGCAACTCAAACTCAAACTACGGAAGTCCTCCCTTTTATGCAAATGAGGTAGATTCGGTTCTGAAAGTTTTGTTTAGTTTTATTTTTTTAAGCAGATCGAATCAGCTGTCGTACAATTTTGCGGAGAAAGTTCAAGGAACCTTGACAAAACCCTTCAATGCATAAAACAATTCCGTTTTTGTGACTCCATTTAATATCAACTGATTAAATTTGCAGTCGACTCCCAGAATAACCGGTTGACATTATGGGGAGTCGACTCCGTGAGCTAATGATAAAGGCAGATATATGTTACAATAATACAGTTACTTGATTAATTATTATACATGTTAACACAATCTTATTTGATTTTGAATGACGACTTATTCTTATAACTAAATCTATGCCATAATACTAAAACTAGATGTTTACAATCATAATAAATATAAAATGGTTACTGTACGTCAGTACTATATATACTAGTTCAATTCAGTAGGCCAAGCATTATTTATTGTCATTATACCGTAGTACACTTCCTGCCTATACTAACTGTCTGAGTAGCCCTACCCTGAGCTAGAGAAGCCAAGCAGAAAAGTCAGGTAGGTTTGTTTTACCCGCGTAAGGCTGGATACTACACAATCATTGCGAAAGTTAGCCTAGAGTCTATGATTTAAGCTCTCCAATTTGTAGGGAACAAGGAATTTAAACTTACTTTCTCATTCCTCAATGAATGGTCTGCCCCTAAATTGATCCCAGTTGAAATTGAATAAGAAAGCTCATAAGAAACTATACTAGAACCTAGAAGCTGTAAACATTTTATTAAACTCGAATCTTAGCCTATATTTTCTGAGGGCAAAGTTCTCTATTTATGTGTTTTGTTAAAGTATCCAAATATGTAACATTAGTACATATAATAATAATCATGCAGCAAGCTTAGAAAACAAGTGATCTGGTGCGAGTAGGCCTACATATAATTATAATCATGCAAATGTGTAAATCAGCAACAGCAGACTGAATGCAAGTCTGATCAATATTAACTACGGTACCTCCGGCAAGCTGCTCTGCTCCTTGCTGCTCGCTGTCGGAACCCCTGTGCCGTTGAGTTGCTCACAGCAGCTCGGGCACATTCCTTTACGATGACTTCGACATCAAATTACTTTTCGGCAGTTACCAAAAACAGCTGTCTCTTTTATCGGGATTTCATTCATTAGATGAAGAACTATCAAAATAGGTTCACTTGTTTTGATTTATGACCGATTTAGTGATGTTTTTGTCATTTTTAGATTTAGTACCAAAAACGGGCCCCGGCCCAGCATAGTGGCTGGTTTACCCCCTCGGAGATAAAGAGTTAATAATGGATAGTATAGATGCTTAATAAACAGCATCGCTATATATATATATAATACCCTTTCAGGATAACCCTACCCCATCTCTTTCCTGACTTCTATCATAATCCTGTTGCTGGGACATTATAGCCTACCCGATTATCCAGGAATACGCAAATCTTTATATCATAGACCCTATTATATATACCACTATGGTAAAATTTGTTACCAAACTTTGTCATATATACAGGCCTATAAGACACAGATGTTTATCCTTATCTTCCAGATCATGCAAGCATGTAGTGTTGTGGACATCATGCATTAAGATGGATTCCCAAGATCCTTCAACTGTTTGTGCAACTTTTATACTGCAGAATCTCTAGGACAAAATGAGAAAAATGACTGCATGAAATACAGTTAAAAGACAGAAGACAATTGCTCTTCTTGTGTCCAAGAAGACATCTAAATTTTATGCTGAGTTTCTGATTAATTTCATTTGTTGATCATGGCCAAAACAAATCATTTTTCTACTCTGGGTGTCAGACTTGGTGCCTCTGAAGATGAAATCAAAAAAGCATACCGTACTCTGGCCAAAAAATGGCATCCAGACAAGAACAGTGCTCCAGGAGCGAAAGAAAAATTCCAGGAAATTGCAGGTGCTTACGAGTATCTCTCCAGTAAGGATCGTCGTGAGATGCATGAGCGTGAATTACGCAGAGCAGCGGCACCACCACCGCAACCGCAACCGCAACCGCAAACACAACCCCCTCGGCCCCCACCAGCAGCTTCATCGAAACCTTCTCAACCTTCACAACCCAATCAGCAGAGGCCAAAAACACCAGGGACAAAGAGCACTGGGAAGACACCTTCTACTGACAAGGGAAAATCAACGTCCTCAAATGCAAAAAAGCCTAATGCAGCATCTTGGTCTGAAACTTTCACGAAGAATTTCCGCCAACAGCAGCAAGCTGGGGGAGCTGGTAGGCAGAATGGGAGAAAATTCTACTTTTCTGCTGGTAAGTGATTTTGTGTTGTAAAGTGAAGTTGTTTTAGTGTGTTGAACTACATTTTAGATGCATTGTCTTCCTCTCAATTGATATGGAGGAGGGGAGTGGCCGGGTGTACTTCACTACAAATAAAAATAGCAAACCTTACATTTAGTGGGTGATTCGCAGGTGCCCTAGTGTAGTTTGCTCTTTTTTTCCTATCAAACATCTTTGTCCTTATCTTTTCTCCTTCTTTTATTTGTATGTTACAGCTCTAATCTTCGGCATATAATTGACCTGATTGTGTTGCAAATGGCATAAAATTCTTATTAAATTGTTTCGTTAATACTTAAAATAACATTGTTCTTTTTCGCTAGATGGCATCCTGGAAATCTCTTTTCATAATATTTTAAAACATGTGAAAAGTTACAAATTAAAAAATAACCTTGGAATTCGTTCATTGTGAAATCCTCTTTCCTTTTTTTACCCTTGGTAGGCCTACTCTTCACCTCTCCGTATGTAATCAATTATTATTACTATTACTTTTCTGTGCAGAGGCAGGCCCAGGCAGGGCAGGTTTTTCTTTCACGTACGAGAACAAGAGAGCACCCAACGGATCGTCACCATCTCAAGCAGATAACATCTTCACTGAACTGTTCTCCGATATCTTCAATGCTATGGGCTTTGCAGGTAACGCCCTGTCTTGTTTCTGTTTTTGGTTGGTAAGAAAAGCAAAAGACAGAAAGATGCCCAGGTTTTCAGGGGTTTTTTTAGACTGTTTAGGTTTGGTGGCCCAATGTTCATTTTAGGGTTAGATCCTGTTTAAACAGGCTTGTAGTTGTGTGAAAAATGACAGAGAAACAGTAGCTAAAACAGGATATTTGAAGAAAAAGTTACATGGTTGTCTAAAGTTAGACTGAAAGTTGTTTATATGTTAGTTGGGGTTTTCGGATAAGGGGATTCCCCTTTCTAAATTCATAGAGTTGTTGAGCTATCCCCAAACACTTTGAAGAAAAATGTAATGTGAAAAAAGATGTACCTTGTATTATGGAAAATTTGGCTGATGTACTAAGAGAAGGGGAGGAGGGGGGGGAGACGGACAGACTGAATTTTTTACACTGTCAAATATCTAAGTTCTACACATTCCAAAAAGCTCTACTTTTTTGTTGTTCTTTTCATTCATCATTCACTCTCCACATTGCCTGCTAGGCCAGACAAGCCACAGTGGAAGCTCTAATCAGGCCCCGAATAAAAAACCTCGTCCTAGGAATGTTGCTCCAGAGAGAGGGAATGCTGCTGAGGACCTGGATGAAGAATACCTCTTTACACCCAAAAACAGAGGAGGCAATGGTGAGCTTCTAATGCACCTAATGATTATAACAATAATAATAATAATAATAATAATGATAATAATAATATTGATAATAAATAAAATTTTTGTTGATCCCAGAAAGGCAATTTGGTTTACAGGAGCAAACATACTTACATAAATACATAGCTATAAATACATACATACATAAATACATATATATACATATATACATACATAAATACTCAATTACGCCAATACAAAACAATTTCACAAACATGCAATTGCTGGTTGCCACTGTGCGGCACCCTGTAAGCCTATCGGTGCTAAAGTGTTCCCATTCACATTGGTATATGCAAGAAAAAAAATGTTCATTCAAGAGATGTTAAAACAAAACCTACATATGTTTCCCCTTATTAAGAATAAGAATCTACATTATATGCGAATTTGTCTTCTAAAAATATATCCTCAATAAACCAGTTGGAAAAATGGCAGAGGACAAGTTTGGGAAAACGTAAATGAGTACGACATCCACATAATAGTGATGTGGTTTAGAACATTGTGCACATTTTCACTCAAAACTTGCTGATACAAAGCAGGGAATAGGTTTATGACTTTAAATAGTAAATGTTCTTTATACTGCAATTCAGGTGATATGTTTCTATTTATATTTTAATGGTTGCTGTAATATTAATGGTTTGGGGTTTATTTTCTTATTTGATCATCACTTACATCTGTAGAAATGCGACAAAATGAGTTGCTTCTCATTGTCAGAAGTTATCAAGTATCAAACAAGACCTCAATTTTCGTATAACTCTGTGTTTCTTAATCCCCTGATTTAGGTAGGCCTATATATAGCTAATTGGAGATTTGTTTTTCCACTCAGACTCAGGTGAGGAGCTGCCCTGCCCATGGTGTGGTCAGAAGTTCACCCGGGGAAAACTGGTAAGACTCAGTGGACTAATTTGGAGAGTTAGGCTTGTACCTATGCTCACACAGGCACCAACACTAGTGTGTTAAGTCATGAACTGGCTAGAAGACTTATACAGATGGACACAGTCACAGAAGGTTGCATACCCATTTCAACACACCCACATATTCACACACACACACGCACACACACACACACACACACGCACACACATACATATACACTTTTTTCCTTTTTCTCTCCCCTCTTTCCCTGTCTCTGTCCCTGTCTTTCTGTCTCTGTCTCTGTCTCTGTCTCTCTCTCTCTCTCTCTCTCTCTCTCTCTCTCTCTCTCTCTCTCTCTCTCTCTCATTCAATGAGGTCCTTATGAAATGGCAGCATGTCTAATCTTCTCATCCAAAACCATGACTACAGAGCTTATTCCAGAGGCATCCACTTTTTTTTATTCAAGAGAAACAATCAAAATGATACCTATTAACAATAGTATTTTTAAAACTAATTCCCTAAATATATTTACGTTGTTGATTCATTTCAAAACTAAAATGAACTTGAGAGGGAGGGGGGTTGGGGTTGTTTTTTTTGGGGGGGGGGTTTGTTTGTTTGGTTTGTTGTTTTTGGTTGTTGTTGGGGTTTTTTTGGTGGGGGGGTATTTTGGAGGCATTGTGTTCATCAATGTTTGTTACATCCCTGTGCCTGAAACTGATCACTAAGAGTAATTAAATTGTAGATGTTTTACGCCGCCATCGATACAGTTTAGACAATTTAGGGGGCAGGCTGCTTCAGCCCTCCATATCAGGGCCAACACAGTTTGAGAGGGATAAAAAAAACTGTGTGATTAATAAATTATTTTTTTTAGAATCCTAGTCACTTTTCCCTACTGGGGAATGATCGTTCTTTTTCCCATCGTGATTTAATTGATTTTCATTTATAATTTCCACCAATAAGTGTTCAAAGCTTTACACGAATATCATTGGTTACCATGGAATATTTTGCTTAAAAGGAAGCTAAAAATGGAACTTATACATGTAAAGGTGAGATTACTGTAGGTAGTAATAGTTGACCCATTTTGAATTGCTTAATCTTTAAATTATAGTATCCTCTGGTAGTAAATAACACAATGAGAAAAACTGAGGTGATCTAGAAAACAGACGACAGAAAGGAGTGGGGGTACCATGATCATTAATGTCTGCTCCAGACCTGACACCTGCAGAAGATTTAAGGGGAGACCCGGGTCGGCGATCCCAGGCACTATCGATAAAATTTGTCAAACTATCCAACTTTCCTTTTTTTGCAAAGAAACATCATTTGACATCTGTTCTATCGGGTCGCAATGAAGAAATTGTTGAAAATTCACCCTAAATGACCTAAAAGGGCTTTTGAAAAGCTCAAATTGCTCTAAAAATCCTTTTAAAAATCCCTATTTTGTCTGTTTTTCTCAATATCTACTTTTTGACATATGTGACCCCCTTGGTGCATGGAGTTTTCAAAAACTACTGAAGCTAGAAGCTTCAAATTTGGCGTACAGGTGCTTTAAGATATATTCTGGAGATCTAAGTGAGGGAATTGGGAAATATTGGTAAATTGTGGAAATAATCAAATTTTTTGTAATATGTACCCCAAAATTTCGTCAACTGACTCTCGGGGGTCCAATGACTGGGCTCACTTTTTTAGTTTTAAAGATAGGTCAAAATCCTCACATGGATCCCCAGTTCATATACGTTTGTACTTGTGTGCCAAACTTCAGGCTGATAATTCAATATCTACTATGAACTTTTTCTGCACTAAGAAACTGGTTTGATAATCCAAGATGGCCACCACAGAGACCCATTTTTCAGAAAAATTCAGCAAATTCACTCTTAGTTTTACGTCTCCCCTTAATGTATGGTTTTTGCTGATTGTCTTGTTCACTACAGTAATCTGTGTACTGCAACCAGAATCTGACCTCATTCCCTGGATTTGTTTACTAAAACAGGGACAACACGAAGAAAAATGCGGTAAATTTGGTCTCAGCGGTGATGAAGATGATGACGGCCTCTCCGACAATGACTATGATGATGACGATGACGATGGCTTGTACGGCAGCAGCCTTTATCAGCCTTACACCACTCACTTGGGCCCAGGCCGGCAGCCAAACTGGCAGCAGCAACGAGATGATTTCCTGCACCAGGTCCGGCGAGATAAGCTGCGACACAGAGACAGAATGGCTTCTCAAGGAACAAGAAACTCTGGTGAGCTGCCCGTCTCTCAGTGTCACATCTCTCATCAGAATTCAATTAAATTTACTGCAAACAAATCTCTTTTTTTTTGTACTTCAATGTAGGTGTTTTTATGCCCCCATTGACACAGTTTAGATCGTTTAGGAGGCAGGCTTCCAACCCTGCAGTTAGAGCAATCGTTTTAAGACTTTATTATTTTTTTTAATAACTACATCTGTTACCTTTTGACATAAAAATGTAAGATTGGTTCTTTTCTATCTCTTATATTCCTTAATGACTTTATTGAACACTGCTTTTACAAGCAACTATTTTATAATAATATAATCTTTCTATTGTTTAGAAGAATAATTTTTGTGTTGTTAAGAAGTGTTCTTTCCTTTTAAGATATGGTGCGAAATATTTTCCTTTGATAAGCAATGAAGCTGTATAAACAATGTATGGAAACTGTTATTCACTCGATAATAGCTTCTTTATTTTGCAGTTATATTGAAGAATGTCAATGAGTTCTAATTTACTCATTTTGTATATTTTTGTTCACTGTTTTTGCATACCTTTTTATCTATGAATGGTATTTAGTCATCACAGTCCTTTTGTTTTTTGCTTTATTTTCTAGGCTACATAAAATGTCCTTATTGTGAGCGTTCCTTTAATCAAGTGACTGCGGTCAAACACATGCCTTGGTGCAAGGAGCATTTACGTACATACGGACGACCGATGAATCCTAAGTACTCCTCTTCCACTGGACAAAAGACGCAAGACAAAGATAGTCCCAGACAGAGGGGACGAGAGGTGAGATGCTGGGGTGGGAAGGGGATGGAAGGATTTAGACAGTAAAAAATACAGCAAAACCATTAAAACGTGAATTTTACATGATGAAAGAATTCTTTCATGTCAAGCTGAGTTTGTGTTTACTGAAGTGGAAATGCATAGAGTACAGGAGGGGGCTAAAAACTAGGATTTGAAACCCTTTTGTTATAACCGGGATTTTGTGCTGAATGGCTCCATGTTAATCAAAGTCCTCTGCTCTATGTCTTTTGGTTATTTTCATTTTTTTCTAGAGTTTTGACGTGGCTGGTTGACCGGTGCTCTGGTGTGGTTTGCTTGTTCTTTGCTATAAAACATCTATCGTCCTTATCTCTCCTCATATTTTTTTTTGTTCGCTACTCTCTTGTAATACCTCTAATTTTTTGTGAATGACATCACAGTGAAAAGGGAACTATTTGTGAAATGTTCTAAAGAGTAAGTTCAATTACTCTCTCTTCATTTCTACAATCAGATCAGACACGGACAAATATTTTGTGGATGTTTGGCGGGTTCTCTGGTGTGGTTTGCTTCTTCTTTCCTGTGAAACATCTATCGTCCTTATCTCCCCTTCTTCTTTTTTAAAAAATGTTTGTTACTGTCTTGTCACACCTCTACTCTTCTGGCGCTCATATGACTTTACGCTGTTGTGAGCGACGTAAAACCTCTACTAAAACCAAAACAAATTTTTTGATGAACTGTATTTGTAGTGTTGAGGTCTATGTAGGCTATCATTTTTGTTTTAATTCTGTTTTGAAAATTGAAATGAAGTACAGTGGAAATTTTCCAGGGTGGCCAAACATATGTCAAGACTGGTGGATATCCTTGTTGTGAGCTGCTGCTAAACATTACACGCAATTATCTAGGAATTATGATTTCAAGTCTATACTTTGCTTACAGAGGAAGGTTAGAAGGTGAATGTAGTGCACGGAGAAATTTATGCAAATTTTTATATTTCACGTGGAGATATCAGCTAAGGCCTATATAAATATTTCACGTGTGAAATATAAGGATTAATTATTCAGAAGTGCAATGCTAAAACAACTCCAGGTTTGGTATAAAAAAAGCTTTAACAGTGTCATTACATTATTGTGTATAATATTTTTTAAATCTTGTACAGTACGTGTCATGGAAAGTGGTTGTTTGTGCCGGCGGTTGTTTAGACAAGTGGCCTTACAGAAGGAAAAGTTTTTAGGGTAAGTCAGGCTAATTTCTACCGGAAAGTGATTTGTCAAAGTGCACAATTTTGTCCCCCTTTTTTTTGTCATTTCAGTATGCCAAGACAGTGCCAAAGCCTTCAACGAGAATAGGTAGGAAAGTTCATATTTTTCGATTTCGCATAATTTGCTTGGTTTTTGGATGAGATTTTTTTAATGATATGGGAAAGGCAATAAAGAATTATATGGGGAATGTTTTAAGGAAATCTTTATTTCATCAGCACCTTCTCACTCTTAATCTGTCATTTATACTTGTTGCTGAAATTATGGAAATTTTGTAAGAGAACAGATACAAAAGAGAGCTGAAATGTTTTTCGTACAATGTTTGCTCGTATTTCATTTTTTGGAATTAAGTCAAAATTGGCTTTAGAGTACACAGTGAAGTCTGTTTTCTGCAGGACTGCCCGATTTTCTTTGGTTCAGTCATGTTTTCTGTTTAGAGAGATTGCCCAAGTAGCAAAGAAAAATGTTGGGGATTCTACTTCCTTTTGGTTTACCGCTGTTTTTGGATTAATCGTGTTTGGTTTAAGTGGAGTCCTCTGTATATATATATAATATAATATATATATATATATATATATATATATGTATATGTATATATATATATATATATATATATATACACATTCTAAAATGGTTGTCCTTTACAAGTTAACATTAGTGAAGGTCCCCCCTGCCAACAGAACCATTTTCTCAGGACTTTAATTGTCGAACACAGTGAAGAAATATCATTATGTAGCAGACTTGACCTTGGATGTATGTGGGATATGTTATGGGGTGCATTGCTTTACCTAAACTAGGAAAAGTGATATATGGAAAGTATTAATATTTACCACAACTTGGAGATATGATATGTAGAATGTATTTCTAATGTATACAAATGTGTTACTATTTATTTGAACCTGGATGTGTGATATGTTGAATGTAGTCCCTACTTATCTCAAAACAAGAGCTTTCTCATATAAATACATCCTGAAACTTTCTGAAACAAAACATAGTTACACTTTTTCATACATTTTCCTGGGTGAATGGAATTTTTAACTTTCTTTTTGATTTCCTATCTTTTGTAGTTGATTCGGATGAATCTTTCAATGAGGAAGATTTCGACTTCAGCAGCAAGAAAACTCCAAAAGATGGAAATGAACGAAAATTTTCTTACAGCAGGTAATGGATTCAATTAAGTTTTATGTCACTGCTGTATGAGACTACCTCTTAAGAATCTATGTTATCTTAATTTCAAGTTTGAAAAACTAATGCATTCTAATATTTTTTAGTTATTTTTTTGCTGGATCAAAACGGAATAAGATTTTGAACGCATGTGTTAGCTATGATTTCTTCAATTCACTCTAAGTAAGTAATTGGACTAAAAATGTTAATCAATTGATTTTAGTCTTGGTGGGGACTTCTTGTATGAAATGATCATTGGAAAGGTTTACGTTCACTTGAAAACAGTTTGATCAGAAAAATGTTACTGGCAAATTGTTCTACAAAAGTGTTGAACGGTGACACACCGACAGCTCATTTGGTGTCCATGCTTGACTACAGTACAGATAGCCTTGGTCTTTGTTCCCACCAGAGCGTTCTTAAACTTTTTTGTTTTTGTTTTGGTAGGTTTTAAAGCATTCCACTTGCAGAGAGCATCAGATTCAGAGATTTCCCCTTCAGTGCAGTGCTACTGACTGGAGTGTCTTTAGGCCATTCCCAAAGGGGATTTGCATGTTCTTATTCACAGTAGAATGGTAAATGGGCTGATTTATCAATTTCATGCTCATACTGTGCCGGATCGACGTAGGGGGAACTGTTGCTTTTTCCTTCTTCATTACTTTCGTCATTTTTCCTCTGCTTCTTTTGTAAGTTTGTCACTCTCTTACTTGTGAACTGCTATTTCCGGAGTGCCTTGATAGTCAAAGCAGACTTTGAGCTGTTGAGGCTAGAGAGTAAGTCTGATTCCCCGTTTGGACTTCTCTGTTGACATCAATCCCTTGGCGCTCATATGACCTAATGCAGTTGCGAGCGCCATAAAACCTTACTAAAACGAACAAAGATTCAGAGATTCTGTATTTTACACTCTAAGCGTTGCTAAAAAATAGCTTGTTGTGTCTGGGGATATTATAAGATTTTACTATGATGGAAAATTGTTGAGAACAGGCAAAACATGCACGTTCAGACCATGAACTAATACATTTTCAGAAAGCACAATGGAAATAGACATAAAACTTATTTGTGGAGGAGTTGAAATGTTTGGTGATATTTTAAAAAATTGATAGATTAACTAAAATAGCAACTCATAATTGCAGCTGATTAAATCGACTGCAACACCACACTACGTAACTTACAGCTGATTTAATGAGCCATCAACACAAGGAGGATTAAATCACTTGTTGCCAGCTGTTATACAAGTTGGAAGCATCAGCAGGAAGTATACCTCTCCTGTTATATATGGGTTGTGTGCAAAAGCATGAAGAATGCTGCTGGGATTTATGCGGGGCCATAAACAACACTTTCTTATTTGCTAAAAAGAAATCAACGGTAGTTATTTATTTAGTAAGGGTTATGGGGTACTGTGATGTTATATGAAAAGCAATCTCTCTGCGATCAATATATTGGATATTGATAATTTATACAAATGATGAGATTAATACCTAAAGTTGGCCCCTCTTAAGGGGAGATGTACACTTCCTCAAAAATTTTCTGAAAGAATTACTTTTATTCACTTTCATGTAATTGTGCAAAAAATTCATTGGTAAATAGAAAGTATTAAGGGTGAATTTGTTGACATTTTTTTTTATGGATCTCTTGTGGTGGCCATCTTGGATTTTCAAACCAGCTTCTTAGTGCTGATAAATTTCATAGAAAAAATTAAAACATATCAGCCCGAAATTTGGCACACAAGTTCAAACCTATATGGACTGTGGATCTATGAAAGGATTTTGACCTATCTTTAAAAATAAAAAATGAGCCCAAAGTCAGTGGACTCCAATGCAACAGTCAGTTGTCGAAACTTTGGGTTAGGCTATATGTTAGAAAAAATTTGAATACTTCCTCTAGTTACCAATATTTCTCTCACAGATCTCCAGAATTGATTTTAAAGCATTTGTACGTCAAATTTAAAGCTTCTAGCTTCTAGTTTTTGAAAACTCCTTGTACCAAGGAGATCACATATATATGTGAAAAAGTAGATTTTGTTACAGAAAAACAATTTTTTAAAGAGGATTTTTAGTTTAATGCACAATTCAGACACAGTTTTAGCTCATTTAGGGTGCTTTTTCAGAAGAGATGTTGAAGAATGTTTTTCCGCAAAATACAAAAAATCAATATTTTGAAAAATTGTACCAATATTCCTTGGGATTGTTGACCTGGTTCTTCCCTTAAAGTGACAATTTAGAAAAGAGCCATTATACTTATCCAACACTTCTTTATCTGAAAGAATTATATTGTTATGGAATGTAAAGTTGTCTCTTAATTTATTTTATTTCAGACCTCGAATGTCAAAAGAAGACGAGTTTGAAATCCATGGTGCCAGGTTCGGAACCTCAGAACATGATGAGACTGTCTACGCTAACCCAACCCCAAGGTCACGGGGGTCAACACAGGGGTCAATGCCCTCCACTCCTGGGACGTCATCGTCCACAAAACAGGGACAGTCAAGGTCGTCCAGTGATAAAACAAGAGGTTCAAACAAGGCCACATCTTACGGTGCTCGTGGCGGGTACAGCCGGACACGCGGTGGACATCAGAGCTCAGGAAGTAGTTTCCGACCGCAGAAATATTAGGACAAGGGGATGAGGTGGGCGGGGGAGGGGGGAATGTGTAATTTTAACTACAGTAGTTTTAGGGCGTGGGGGGAGGGGGGGGAAGGGATTAATATAGGACCACGGAAGTTTTAGGACATGTGGGTGGGGGGGGGGGGGGGGGGGGGGGTTAATATAGGACCACAGAAGTTTTAGGACGTTAGAATTCATGGAGTATTTTCTGATCACCAGAGATTCAAGTCATGCAGGGGACGTCGCGATTCAAGGAGTATTTTCTCATCACAGAAGTTTTAAGACACAGAAGGCACACCAGAGGTGTTGGACATCCGAGTTCAGGAGGTAGTTGTCGACCACAGAAGTTTTAAGGTTATTGGGCCTTATTTGAACAATGTTTCATACTGTGATAATGTTGAAGTTGTTTGAAATGATATGAGATGTGATTTTATTGTATTCCTTGTTTTACAGTATTTATTAAATTATATTTTTTACTTTTATCTTTTATTTGTCTTATTGTAGATCATTTTGGAAGCAATCAAAATATCTTTTACAGTGTTTGCTTACTTTTATTTCCAGAACCCTAGAGGATAAAGTCCTCTGTCTGTTCACTTACTGTAAAACCATGATGACACAAACTTCATGGGACCAGAAAATTTCTTTGTGTTAAGCAAATTTTGTGTAAAGGAAAGTTGCAGTGTATAGAACAAAAAAGTGAAAAAAAACCAACGATTTGCAATCCATTCATGGTAACAATTAGCCTTTTGTGTTAAACGGCTTTGAATCCAACAAAGTCAATTGTATTAAGCTTTTGTTTTATTCTTCACACTTGTATAGGGCTTTCATAAACTATTTGTCTCAATCCATGAGAACCAATATATATATATTCCGTCCGATATATCAGTATGTATTACATGAAGCTACGGCGAGCACCTAGCGCACCTCTGTGATTGGCCCAAATATAGATGACGTATTTCTGCCATTTATATTTGTCGTCTTCCTGGGTTTCCCCCAAGACTCTTTGGTTTCTCTCGCCAGTAACTGTTGACTAGATGTCACCATATTTTTTTGTTTTTTGTGTTTATCAGTGTTCTTTTATAAACAATCTCAGCATTTCTCGTTCCATTAATTTACCTCCTCGACAAAGTTTTACACAAACACACACTCACACACACACGCACCCATAAACACACACATGTGCGCTTGCACACACATACACACAAGCGCGCATACACATGCACGCACACACAAGACTCAAGTGCGCGCTCATGCACACACACACAGCCCAAGCAGTCGGCAATGAAACCAACCAAGTAACGTAGCCCATCGCGCCCTTTACGACAAAGCAGGCCCACAACGGTGAGGTCTAGTCAACTGGCGAGGGAAGCCCTGGAAGACAACAAAAATAGGTGGCTGAAATACGTCATGTATATTTGGGCCAATCACAGAGGTGTGCTACATGCTGATTGCAGCTTCATGTGCATGTATTCCATAACATATAATATTATGTATTGTTTATGGCTTACTTTTTATCCTGGTGCTAATATATGTGTTAATGACTCAGATCTTTCTGAGTAAGGAACGCGTGAATAAGTTTAGTTCCTGTGTGTGTTTGCATGTCAATGGGAACTTTTTATGTGCTTGTTGTTTCCAGTGCCTGTTACTTGAATATATTTGTGTCGCGACACGCAGTGGAATCAAACGTTCGTCAATTTTTGGGCTTGTAAAATTATTGGCTTGTTGGTTTTTTTTATGAAAAGAAATATATATTTATCATGGATACAAGTCGAGATATTGGCGATTGAAGGAGATGAGGGTCACCTGGTTTCAGAAGTAAAATTTGCAAGAAAATAGCCACCAAAGTTTATTATTTCCTTAGCTTGAGAATGTGTGGAAACTGAAAAGTTACTTTTTTGTGCCTTTAATCAACGGTTTTCAATAAAATCCAGACAGAAATGTGTTTTATATTGGATATGAAAGGTGTTGAGCCAAAAAACAAAAATTCGATTAAAATTCTCAAACCTGCTAAAAAATGTAATTTTCTTCACTTTCATTATTTTGCTGAGCGCCTGATTTCACCACTGGCGTCTCACATTTGTCCTAGTTTACGGATGGTGTATGTACTGTGTATAATCACCTGTAATACAAGCGATTCAAAAAAATTTTTTTTAAATGAGGTCTAAAAACTGTACCCACCCTACTTCCTGTGATTTTGGAGTCAAAGTATACGCCTCCGTATATTTCTCGAGGTTGTGTTATAGACGAGAATACAGTACGTATATTTGTCTATTTCAAAGGACTTCTACGCATGTATGCCAAACCTGTTAAACAGATAAAAATCTGAATACTACATTGCACCCATTAATTTTTATGACATATACCTTTATTTTGAACCCATACTTTCTTTATGTGCACATTGATGAGTATGGAACTTCTATTCCTATTCCAGAATTTTAAAAAACATTTTTTAGTAAGTGTTTTACAGTGCTCGCAACTGCATAAAGTCATATTAACGCGCGGGGTACATTAAAAATTTTGCGGTTGGTAGGAAATTTTGGATTTTGCCCGGGTGGTGGCTGAAGCGTACTCTTATCGATTTGAGACCTCCAAGGGATCTTTAATGTGCGCAACGTGCACACGGACCTCAAAGATTTTTCGCTCTTGTCCGAGAAGGCTAGGTGTAGATATTTCCTACCAGAAAATCAGGGGTGTGGCTGAAAGACAGCAGTAAGGAGGAGCCGAGGAGTAACAGTAGAAAGGCAGCAGAAAGAGTCAGGAGCCCAGAGGAGGGGGCAAGGGAGGTGAGGGGGTGGGCGCAGAAAGTGGAGACGGAAGCAGACAACAGAACATTGCTAGAGAGCAGGAAAGGAGGTGAAAGGATGAAGTTTTAGAGAAGAAACTTTTTCGGTCGCTAACTGGATTCGAACCCGGGACCTTTGAATGAGAGGCAAACACCTTAACTTGTAAGCCATGAGAGCCCCCCCCCCCCCCCCCCCCCTCTTCCTTAATAATTTAGAACTTAAATGACTAACATTTTGGGCTTTTTTGTCCCCTTTTTGCTTATGTTTGCCCTCCCTGTCATTCCTTAGTTCATAATACTCGTATATGCTCCATTTTTCTTTTTTTAATTTGACATTCACTCCATCCTTTCTTTTTCTTTACTACAGATATTACATGTGTGGCATTATGATCAAAACAGGGTTCTTCAAAATAACTGAATTAAAGAAACCAATATTTTTATTTTTATGCCCACTGGTCAATTTTTATTAAACATGGGGGGGTGTAGGGCCTCAATAACTTTTATGTCTATTATCAAAAAGACACATTTCTTCCACGTCTTGTTTATTCCAACAGGTTGTTTCCTGTTCTAGTTCTGTGATGTTGTATACTTCTTTATTGACGATCTTGGGTTTTTTTCTTATCTTTATGTTGGTGTTCATGAATAATATTCATGTATGCACAAGTTCAAGTCATTCCTGTGGGGAAGTATACTGCTGCATTAGCATTTAGCCAACGTTTCAGAAGTATGAAGACTAGAATTTTTAAGTTTTAAAAAATTGCTGTTTTTTATTCTGTTGTTTTGATTATAATTTCATGTGCTCAAAAAAGTTGTATTTTGTCTAAATGTTGAAAAATTCAAGAAATTGTGTTGTAATATATTTTCATTTTGTAAATGAATGAAAGTAGTTAGGGGTTTTTTCTTCCTCCAAAAGAATTTTTATTTTTAGACATAGAACAATTGATGTACCGGTACACATATTAATATGTTTTTTTAACCCTTTCATGAAAAAGCCCATTATGTTCATAAAAAAACCTATGCTGGCGAACAGTAATTTGTCTCAGTCTAAACTAGAATTTGGATTTTTCCATTCACTGCTAATATGTTTTCTTAAATGTTCCGACTTTGAGCTCAAAAGTTGAATGGTGTCACAGACAATTATCGACACTCAACGACAAACGCCAAAATTAGTGATGATATCGGAAATAACCACCAGGACAACAACAACACAAGAATATCAAACACAGTGAAAATAATGATAATAGATAATATATGTAATAATATCACTTTAGAAATAAGACTAGTGACAGTCACCGTACTTAATTATTTCATCAACATTCTGACACTCATTAACAAAAAAGATTTAGATTTGTGAGGCATCGTGGTGAAATCAGTCGCTCGTCAAAAGAATGAAATCAAAGATATCAGCATTTTTCCTCCAGTTTGACAATTTTTTCTACTTTTTGTTTTTTGGCTCGACACCTTTTACGTCCCATTTAAAAACATATTTCTGTGTGAATTTTACTGGAAAACATTGGTTAAAAGCACAACAGATGTAGATATATATACTTTCAGTTTCCATTGACTCTCAAGCTATTAAAGTTACCAAACGTTGGCTGCCATTTTATCGCTAATTTTACCCCTGAAACCAGTTAACCTCCACTTCGACCAATCACAAATATCTCAACGACTATTCAAGATAGGTGGATATTTTTTTTCACCAAAAGCAAGGTAAATGAACAAACTTTAAGACGATACCAAGAACTCTGTATGTCCAAAATTTGACGAGTGCCTGATTCTACCGTGGCGTGACACATGTCTTCCTCACTTCTGATTAGAAAAAAAGACTTGAACAGTCTGTTGTTTTTGTTTTTTGCTGCTGCACTGGGAAAGTTTTTGTGATTTCGAAATGTAAATTCTGAACACTTAAAGAACTTAATTCTTCTTGCTATTAGTTACAGCTATACATTTTTCTGCTGGGAAGTGGGTGGTTGGCGGGTGCTCTGGTGTGGTTTGCTCCTTCTTTCCTATCAAACACCTATCGTCCTTATCTTTCCTTCTTTTTTGTGTTTGTTACTCTCTTGTAACACCTCTAATCTTCAGCACAGTTATGACCCAAATGTATTGTAAGTGCTGTAAGACTTTTATTGAAATGTACTTTTTGCCTGGATGGTTTTTTTTTGTTTTATTCTGAGAAATTCGTTTTATAATTCTAGAATGAAGAGAGAAAAGAGTTTTTATGTACACTACCCAGATGACATATGGCATGGATAGTATCATTGATAAATCTTTGGGAGTGATGGTAGAAGCTTTGTGTGAAAGCGTGAAGAGAAGGAATTTGTTAGATGCCCAATATTATGTAGTAAATGGACAGTCTCCTTTTTTGTAGTTGTTTTTTTAGGTTGTTTGGTTATTGTTGTTGTTTTTTTGTCGTTTTTGTGTAGATTTTTATATCTGGTTGTTTGTTGGTTATTTTATTTTATTTTATTTTATTTATTTATTTTTTTTTTTTTTTTTTTTGGGGGGGGGGGGGGGTTGCTGTTTTTTTTATTGTCTTGTGTTCTGTTTTGACCACAACTAACATATTGACATTGTGAGTGTTTTTGAAGGAGAAAATCTCTAACAATTACTGAGAAGCTGCTCTATTACATGTATTATTAAAGATTTTTATCTTATTACTTGATGTCTTGTGTTAATTTTTTTTTCCTCACTTCTTTATGTTTGATTTTATACCAGTGTCAGTGATGTGGCAGTTAGATGCTAGCTGCAGAGCTGGTCGTAACGGAGTACAAGTACTCCGGTACTTGTACTTACGTTACAATTTTCGGTACTTTTACTGTACTCCGGTACATTTTGAGAACCAGCACTTTTACTGTACTCTGATGCTTTTTATAAAAATACTTTTGAGTATTTTTTAAGTACATTTTGAGTACTTTTGAAGCTTAATGAAAGAGTAAGTGCCGGCATTTCTGATCATAATTTACGGAACAAACACCCGGGCGGGCACAGCCGATCAACCAAGAGTTAAAAGTTGAGATCAAAGAACTGCCCGTCGCGTCAAAGATCAGCCACTCTCGTGAATGTGATCACAAGCATTGTAAATCTCCATGAAACGGTACAACGATCCCCAGATGCAGACGGGATCACACCGAGGTGTGAACTGACGGATGCGTTTCTTTTCCCCAAAAATCGTACTCGCATCTCTGCCGTCGTAAGGGAAAACGACGAATGGCCAAAATTTTTCGATTTTTGTATTTTTACATATTTCATAGAGTATTTAATCTGCATCTGATGGTATAAAAATTGTTGTCATATCCTAATCCGTTGTTGCGTAATTGAGAGTTCGTCGTTTTCCTGTACACTGGCGAGCTCCGAGCCAGAGCTCAGTGTAAGAGAGAACGACGAATGGTAGATCGGTCAAGGATCACTGCTCGTTCGGTGTTGTCCCCTAGTCTCTGCCGTTGGGCAAATTCGGCAAGGGCGACGAATGACAATTGGTCACTGTTGCGTCAGTACAAACATACTAGGGTTTTTTTTTTCAAACAAACACACCACCACCCCCTCCCCGGAGTACCGTCTACCAGGTTTATAAAAAATGTGTCTCTTAGTGTGTCTTTCTGTCTGTCTTCACGTAGGCCTATTAGGTCTATGCTGATGGTATGAATTGACAAGAGCAGGCGGGAGAGAGGGGAAAACGGATGGGAACAGTGGGGAAAGGGGTGGGGATGGGATGGTCAAAAAAGTATTTAGGGAGAAATTTATTAGCACTGCATATTCGTGTCCTCCAGATGTTCACAGACTAACGTCATGTTAGTTTGCTGTCCAGCCATTTGACATCCCAAATCCCAACGATGGTTACTGTGCCGCAAATTGTCTAGCACGTGTCACTGGTCAACATCATTATAGAATTACCAAGCAATTAATGACACTGTGTTATGAGAGTAAATTTCATTGTCCAACTTAAAAAGTGGAGGTATTGTGGCGACACTTAGTCTTGCTTTACGATTTTTTATGACTTGATGGACGTTACGATGTCTTGCAGATTCAAACTGTCCTTGTCGATCTCTACTTTGTGGTATGTTTTCCGATCCTATCAACTGAATCCTTCATTTAATACAAAACGTTGCATTACCTCTCCCGAAAGCGTTTGTGATACTGTCTTGTCAGATTGTTACATTTCTTACGTGAAAGTTTGGCTTTGCAATGATCTGATCGTATTATTGACATTGTAACATTGTTGATCCCTTTGGTCGTGCAGGGAAAAATTTTCAATTAGCGAAAATAAAAGTAAAACTCGCTTCTGAAGAGAATGCAATAGAGAAATATCATGGAAACCAAACTTTGGTTCCGAATGAGACAGTTATAAATCAAGCTGTTGAAAATGTGTGCACATCTGATTTGAACACTGACTGTGTAGTATATAACCAAGCGAGGAAGGGAAAAGAAGGACGTTTCCAGAGTTACAGTTGGGATATAACAAACACCTAACTTTAGACGTATAATAGCTAGTTTGTATACCTCTTATTTTTATTTGTATTAACCAGTACACAGTCATTACAGTCAATAATGCGTCACAACTGACCATCGCCTACGCCCATAAACGTTCCCGAGTGTAAGGGAGAACGACGAATCGTACCATTCGTCGTTTTCGCTTACATCGCAAGGCTCACCTGTGGGTGCGCAATGTAAGGGATAACGACGAATGTCGAATAACTTTGCTACTTTTTAACCTAAACCATTCAAACTTTAGAAACTGCTTTAGGAACATCTGAATCAGATATCTGGAGAATTACAGCTTAAAAGAGTGGAAAATAAAAGAGTTATAAAGTGAAAACAGTTTTTGCCTCTCCTGAAAAATTTGCCTCGTTACATGCGCAGGACCATTCGTCGTTTTCCCTTACGACGGCAGATCTGAGCTCGCCACCTGAACTTGCATCACTCGCTGGGTGGGTAGGGCCTACAGGTTCGCCCCAGGCAGGATCACATCGAACTGTGAACTCTTCCCTGACCATTGAAGCTGAAGGCAGTTTTTTCTCTATTCCCGAATTTGCGAGACAGCCTGAATTTTAATTGGTGTGGTCACAGTGTAATGGTACGTGACGACAAAGGCGGGGGGACTCAATCAGAGATGGAAGGCTACAATTTCTGGACAGGTAAAGGGGAGGGGCAACTGGATAAACGTAGATAAAGATCTCGAGACGATATGCTAATGAGTGTACGGTATATTATGGCATGCCTCATGCCACCATGTTACTGTGATTGGTCATCAAGGTTGACCACTCTTTGCTCGCCATATGTCATAAACCCACCCAGGGGTCACGTCAATTCATGGGGCACTGTAGATTCTTCCTTGGCTTCGTCGGCTAAGATCCCGTATTTCCCTTTCTCCCGAGCACTGGGATCTTAGGCGGAGACTACTGTAGTAGAGAATTTTTGGGTACACTACACTTACTAGACTCTATGGAATTACATGTAGGCCTATTTTGGTTTGCCGTGGGCGCCGTGGACTACACAGTGTGACCAAAATCTGTCTTACCACTATAATAATCAATTGAAACTGAAACTGAGTTCTCAATGTATAATATCAATCTAACAATTTTTTAGGCTACCTAAATTTCTTTTTAACCTTTTTGGTGGTTTGTGCTTAAGGCTAGCTTGATTCCTTGAGGATTTGTTTATGAAGAATTCAAAGCACGTTTCCATTTTTAAGTTGTTTTTTTATGGCTATTTTCATCAATTTTATATTTTTATATTTTCTTAAGAGCAACTTTGTCTCTACATTTTCCATTTTGGATACTTTCCCCACTTTCCGACCTCTAGGACTGACTTGTATTTGATCCTATTGTCTTGCTCAAACAAGTTCTATTCATGATATCACTTACTCACTAGTTGCGTCTGTTTGCTGGGTTGTTTTTTTTCTTAATTTCACGGAACATTTCCTCCTACGTTCAGTGCGAATATTCAAATACTTTGTATACTGTTTACATTATCAGTAATAAATTACCTAATTTGTCAAATATACTAGATATGTTATTCAATATGATGTTTTTCATTAGCACTGAAGTGTTTTAGCATATGCTAAACCTTATTACTTGATGTCTTGTGTTAATTTTTTCTTCCTCACTTCTTTATGTTTGATTTTATACCAGTGTCAGTGATGTGGCGAGCAAAGAGTGGTCAACCTTGCTGTGGTAATAATGATTGTAAAGCACATAGAGCATGCTGAAGAGCATAGATAATATGCACTATTTTATATTAGCAGAAAGTACTCAAAATGTACTCATAAGTACTTTTTTAAATAGTATTTGTACTCAAGTACATTTTACAGGAAAGCACTTTTACTGTACTTAAGTACATATTTTAGATTGTACTTAAATTTGTACTTAAGTACCTTTTCAAAAGTACTTTAACAGCTCTAGTATAGTATAGTATAAGGTTTTACGGCGCTCGCAATTGCTAAGGTCGTATGAGCGCGCTTAACAGCTCTAGCTAGCTGTCGTCTACAGAAGACCTGCAATCACTTTCCTATGTATGGAGACTTTTTATCAAATACTGGGATGTTGTATCCGTCTCTGCCCAGGTTGGCCTGATAGGCACAAATGAAACCGGCCTCCTAAAATTATAAAATATTGTGTCGGTGGCGAACATAAGACACCTAATTTGTATATACTTACTTTTAGATATTTCTCGTATCTCACGTGACAAGCTGATATCTTCCCGAACTGTTACTCATTAATTAATATTGACTGCCCTGTGGTTAAGATTTCATTGGTGGCCCGGCGGTTAAGCTCTTGGATTCGCAACCATAAGCAACATCCCTGCTTTCCGGACATGTTCATTGTTTCAGGAAGCAACACCCCTGCTTTCCGGACATGTTCATTGTTTCAGGAAGCAACACCCCTGCTTTCCTGACATGTTCATTGTTTCAGGAAGCAACACCCCTGCTTTCCGGACATGTTCATTGTTTCAGGAAGCAACACCCCTGC
>NW_004798601.1:77359-82380 GCF_000002075.1 Aplysia californica | reverse complement strand
TTCTTCTTCTTCTTCTTCTTCTTCTTCTTCTTCTTCTTCTTCTTCTTCTTCTTGTACCCCTGCTAGAGTTCCGGGAGTTAACTGACGGTAGGGTCTTCCTCTCACAGTGCTGTTAGTTTTACATATATTATGTGTCATGACGCTGTGGAATCAGGCGCTCATCGGTTTATGGGTATGTGCAGTTATTGGTATAACCAGAAAGCTGATTCATTTGCCTTGCTCTCAATGTAAAAAAAATACCCTTATACCTTGAATAGAGGTCGAGATATTTGCGATTGAAGTACATGGGGGAAGCCTGGTCTCAGAGATAAAAATAGAGAGAAAATGGCTGCCAAAGTTTGGTACATGTAACTACTATAGCTTGAGAGTCCTTGAAATCTGAAAATTTGCAAATTTTGTGTCATTAATCAACATTTTTTCAGTGAAATGCTCACGGAAATATGCTGTCATATGGACGTAAAATGTGTTCAGCCAAAGAACAAAATGTTGGTAACAATTGCCAAACTATAAGAAAAGGTGCCTTTTTCTTTGATTTTAATATTTTGACGAGCGCCTGATTTCACCACGATGCCTCACAATCACATATTATGGTCATTATATCCAGCCAGAACGCAGAACCACCCTTTGCCTTACAGGCAAGCGTCTGTGTGCTGTTTTTCAAGGTACTCTTGATATTAGCAATACTGAACAGTTCAATGACTTCAGTTCTGGGTACCGTAGGAATCAATTCTGAATTTGTCCAAACGGCAGCCCGAAAAAAGAGGGCTAAATTCTTTTAGATTTTTAGAAATGCCAAGGGGTCTTAACTTGCGAAACCTTCTTTGTAGATCCCCGTAATTTGTCGTCCTTTTATCAGCAAAGAAGACTAGGTGCTCAATCCTAACAATCCCAGGATCTGGGGATATACATACGCCTGTAGACAACAAGACAAAAATAGCCTAGCTCTTGTTGGAATTGAACCCTGGACCTTTGGGCTGATGGACGAAAGCCATTCCTGTTGAGCTGCTGAGATGGGTTTTTTTAAAGACTGAACAAAAATTATGTGGATGGACTAGATGGTTTATTGCAATGTATTATGAAGACAAGTTGAAACTTTTTACATGTATAATGAAAGATTGAAATTTCTCTCGAGTATCCAGAAGGATTAAAATTTCTCACACATGTATTATGAAAGATTGAAATTTCTCACATGTTAATAATTATGTACAGCCATGTGAATAGAAACAAGGAGAGAAAACAACACCTACCAGAGAAGTCAGATAATATTATAAAAGACTTAGTGCATTAGTTATCATAACAATGATCACATCAACGTATATGTGCGACTGTAAATGGTGTATTCCAAACAAACAATGTAGTATCTTTTAAAGGACAAAAACAAAAACAAAAACATTGTTCTATAGTTGGCAGGACAAGAACCTTCATCACAATTATGCACAAAGATTGAGAAAACTACACCAGAATCCTGCAAGGGGGGGGGGAGGGGGGTGTTTACAGCCAAATCTGTTCAAGACAATCACCAGTACAAATGACCACCTATTCAAGACAATCACCAGTACAAACGACCACCTATTCAAGATAATCACCTGTACAAATGACCACCTATTCAAGACAATCACCTGTACAAACTACCATCTGTTCGAGACAATCACCTGTACAAATGACCACTCACCCCTTCCACCCTTTCGTTTTTATCCTACTATAATTACACCCTCCAAGAGGACTACCTGTCTAAGAAGACCACTTTTTTATATGCTCGACAATGAGAGGTCGCCTTAGACAGGTTGGGCTGTATATTTTCGTATGACTTCCTCGTTACCCGAAAAGCATCGTATGTCGCAAACGATGAATCCATAGAATTGCTCTTCAGTTGAAAAGAACAGTTTCTGTGCTAACAATGTGTACCAGTACATTGGTTTTGTTTTTCATAGAGGCACAAAAGAATGATAGAGTACGTTATGTTTCACCTTTTCTTCATAATAATGTCCAAAATTAATTGTGTAACAATTGCCAATGTTTCAAGCCCACCACTCCACGATTTAGATCATTAAGGAGACAGGCTGCTTCACCTTTGCATGCCGGGACTCACAGGAGCTGAGATGTTTACAACATAATAATATATATGTTAGACAGGAAGAGGCACTCGTACACCGATCCACGAAATCAAACACATAATGCACGTTATACGAAATAACAAACACACACACACACACACACACACACACACACACACACACACACACACACACACACACACACACACACACACACACACACACACACACACACACACATTCTCACAGTCTCTCTCTCTCTCTCTCTCACTCTCTCTCTCTCTCACACACACACACACACACACACACACACACACACACACACACACACACACACACACACACACACACACACACACACACAGGCTCACCCACAAGGCTTGGGTAAGGGGACATAACACGATAAAAGGCAAAGCCGGGAGGAAGTTTGCAGAAGTTATTTTCCCTTCACCATTAATACACTGAAAAAAATATCCCAATTCTGACTTTGGGGGCCACATGTTGTGACTTCCCCGGGGAAGAGAGAGAGAGAGAAGAGAGAGAAGAGAGAGAGAGAGAGAGAGAGAGAGAGAGAGAGAGAAGAGAGAGAAGAGAGAGAGAGAGAGAGAGAGAGAGAGAAGAGAGAGAGAGAGAGAGAGAGAGAGAGAGAGAGAGAGAGAGAGAGAAGAGAGAATGGTTTCATTCTTCTAACATCTTTTAACAATTATTCTTATGTTTGTTTGTTTCTTTGCTTTGTTCAACAAATCAGATTTTGAGCAACCGATGACACAAAAGTATATACATGTACTGCAATACGATGTTGGTTGTTTTTTTATGTGGGCTTAGTATATCTAAACATAAAATCTGCCCGACGCTATGAACATTCCGACGCCTGGGGGCCAATAAGTCCTATTTAATTTTCCAACATTTCGACTTCAAGCAGGTTACTACAATTCAGTCGGGGCCTCTGAGTTATCGCTTCATCGCACCAAAAAGCATGTTATATCAATAATGATGATGGTAGTTGCCTGTAGAAGGCGTGTTCCCAAGCTCTATAGCTTGCTGAATCCGCTATGTAACTATTCTTATACTCCAGAAGACTCTAGAACACTGGGAAACATTCGTGGCTACAACGGAAGAATACTAAGATTGAACAAAATCTGTTGCCATTTGTCGCTAGGTACCCATTTTTACCTGGGTGAAGTGAGGAGAATTAATGTAAAGTGTCTTTCTTAAGGACACGACATCGAGTCCTTAATTGGGTTCGAAGCTTTAACCTTTCGGTTTCGAGCCGACAGTCTGACCTCTATAGCATCGGCGCTACAACAAGGGCAATAGAGACGTGGTACATGTATTGAAACACTCGATGGTTATTTCGAACTGGAAAGAAATGAAAAGGAATATTCAAAGCACAAAGAATAGTTACATGCACATGTATATCAACTCAGACCCAAGGCAAAATTTCGGCGTATAACTTATAGTGAAAATAAAATATTGAATGATACATTTTTCTATGGCTGAGATGCAAGATCGAAGACAATTTCCCATCAGTTGTTACTTTTCCCATGCGTTGATATTAATCTAGCTTGTTCCTTTTGTATGTTGATCCAACATGTTGGCGTTGATAGGTTAGATGGCATCGTGCTAGTCTTTGGGGCGGATGAAGCGGGTTTGAATTCCGATCAACGCCTTCTTGAATATTACACCAGTTGTTTTGACGAGTTTGCAAGATGTTACGATGACTTGGCGAGGTCGGTCTTGCCAGACATGGATACCTTATCCTAATGTCTCGTCGCTTAAACTGTGGTATTGATATGTTTATAGGGATTTTTACATCCAGAAAATGTCTCTGCTGTACTTCAATGTGAATTCATCGACATGTGACAGCCTAGCAAGGACAGGTGTTCAGCACTGTCTGGTCACCCGGTGAGTCATTGCTGATGTAGAGAGGAAAAATCCCAAACAATCTCTCCTGATGATCTCCATGCCGGAACTTCCGGCTATCAACAGCACAACAAGCTGTTCAGAACTATCAGCCTAGCTCCCGATAGACACAGTTGGAGAACAGTGATCACACAGGGCAGCAAATCATAATATTATTTACTTATGCAGGAGGCATCACGAATTAGAAATGCTGAAGCCAAGAGAAAAAAAATCGCAAGCTGCACACATCCATAATAATATGTGGAAATGAAACTTTTAAACGCTCCAAACGTGGCAAACTCTTCTCTGCCAGAATTGGTCGCCATTGTCACCGTTATTACTATAATAGTAAAAGCCACTAATCATCTTGGTCCCTTATAATTTATTCTATTTCCCTCAATAAAATATTCTTCTCCTCTGCAGATGCTGATCATAGTCAGACATATTGATTCATCCCACAGTGGTTATTGAAAAATTATACCGTACTGTTTATAACCTCTGTGATTCATCCACGAAACAATCCAAAATGGCGTCTGTTACATCAAAAGGCTATGTTCAGAGCAGCACTTTCTTGCACAATATAGATTTGTTGGAGTTTTTCTAGATCTGTTTTACTTTTTCTTCAGTTTTGTTTTTGCTTCATTCCTGGGTAAAACAACAAAGGCAAGAAGCGGGTAATGTGTGAGACATTCTGAGTTATGGTACGATGTTGTTGATGTCGCTTCACAGCAGAGAGACTTGCTGTTAGCTCTGTGTTGTAATTATGTGTTGTTGTCCCGCGCAGCCTGGGTGTGCTGTGCTGGCTTGCTGGTCTTCTGAGCCAAACACAAAGAGGAAGCAACACATCAGGTAACAATAGTCTCCGAGACTAGACATCATTTTACAAGTACACTCACTTACTTATATCACAGTAATCTCAAGCCTATACATAGGTATAGTCATGTTTGTGCAGTGTGCATGTTGCATACTTACTACGAGCATAATTCATTATTATGAACTGCTTCCCGCTTCTCTAGAGCTATTTCTCTTTCTTTTGCTTCCCCCCACCCCCACCCACCCCCCTCT
>NW_004798601.1:74354-76741 GCF_000002075.1 Aplysia californica | reverse complement strand
TGTGTGTGTGAGTCTGTGAGTGAGTGAGTGTGATAGAGAGAGAGGGTAGGCAGAGAAATATAAAGATAGACAGATAAAGAGGGAAAGAAAGAAGATTAGATAGAGTGACTTTATATATTGAAAGAGACACGGAAAAGAAAGAGACGTATTCTTTAAATAAGGAAAAAACCAAACTAAAAAAGATGAAAAGAAAAATCACGAAACGAACAATGCATCGTATTACGTAGGCTACATATGGATAAAACAGGAAAAAATATAGAAGACTTAATTAGAATACAAAAATTCGCAAAAGCAACCAATTTCAGAAAATGAAAACATACTTCATTCATGCTAAATGTGTATCCGAACAAATAATAATTATTTGCCACTGAAAAACGTTTCCCAACCTATTTTGCAGAAAGGAGGAAAAAGAAGAGAGTAGGGGGTGAGGGGTAGTTGTAAGAGAGAAACACGTTCAGACAGTTTTGTCAAAGAGAAATAAATATACCCTTCCTTATAAACTTGACTTTGAAAGGCACAATAAAATTCAAAAATAGGTGAAAGCAAACAGAATTCTGAATCTTTAGAACAACAATAAGAACATGACAAGTTTGTGATTCGGCATGTCACCAGTGTAAAAAACAAGAAGATGGTAACAGTGTTAACAGATGATAAAATAGTGTGTGTGTATGTGTGTGTGTGTGTGTGTGTGTGTGTGTGTGTGTGTGTGTGTGTGTATGTATTTGTGTGTCTGTCTGTCCGTCTGTCAGTCTGTCAGTCTGTCTGTCTGTCTATCTTTCTCTCTCTCTCTCTCTCTCTCTCTCTCTCTCTCTCTCTCTCTCTCTCTCTCTCTCTCCCTACCTCTCTTTCCCTGCGCTCGAGCGCCCGCCCGTGTGTGTGTGTGTGTGTGAGAGAGAGAGAGAGAGAGAGAGAGAGAGAGAGAGAGAGAGAGAGAGAGTGTGTGTGTGTGTGTGTTTGTATGTGTATGCGTGTTTAAGTGTGTTTACACGTATCTCTTGCTGCTGTAACCGACCCTTCAAAATGCAAAAAAACAAAAAAGACAACAACAGCAACAAAAGACAGACATTATGCTCTCTACGCTCGCTTATTAGAGCGAAACGTCGTCTCGACAGTTCTGTCGTGTTTTATTTGTGGCTATGTTTGTCAGTGTTTGACTATAAAAGAACAAATTAAGTAAGAACAATGATGCGGCCAAACATATGAGATGAAATTAGGAAATACCAAACAACAGACAGTAATAAATGTGCAAGAGTGACAGATATACCACAACAGAAAAGAAATAGCAGATCGAAGCTTCAAAATAAGAAACAAGGTTTTCTTTTCTTCGTAAGACTTTAGAACTAAACAAAGTAACAACACAACGATCCTCAAGACGAGTAAGGCTTTAAGAGTCTGTTGCCCGCTTGGCGAAAGAGATAGTCTTAAGCCCCTCCCCTACCACGTCCATCTCCAGTGATTGCGTGTTTCCGGTGGAGCCTCCCTTGGAGAGTTCCTCTTCCTGTTCCTTCCCCATCCCTGGCGAGGGGCCACCATTGAGCCTCGTTTTGAGAAGACCGCGGATCTGACTGCTGCACAGCATGTGGCAGGTGAAGATGAACATTCCCTGTGAATAAAGGTAGAGTGGGAATAAACATTCCCTGTGAATAAAGGTAGAGTGGGTATAAACATTCCCTGTGGATAAAGGTAGAGTGGGAATAAACATTCCCTGTGGATAAAGGTAGAGAGGGAATAAACATTCTCTGTGAATAAAAGTAGAATGGGAATAAACATTCCCTGTGAATAAAGGTAGAGTGGGAATAAACATTCCCTGTGAATAAAGGTAGAGTGGGAATAAACATTCCCTGTGAATAAAGGTAGAGTGGGAATAAACATTCCCTGTGGATAAAGGTAGAGAGGGAATAAACATTCTCTGTGGGTAAAGGTAGAGTGGGAATAAACATTCCCTGTGGATAAAGATAAAGTGGGAATAAACATTCCCTGTGAATAAAGGTAGAGTAGGAATGAACATTCCATGTGAATAAAGGACAAAGGTAGAGTGGAAGCAGAGAGTTTACAGTTATACTATTACTGTAAACCCTTTCTGGTGGAAGTAAATATTCCCTAAGGATAATGGTAGAGTGAAAATAAACATTCCTTAAAGTAATGAATAACATGTTATTTCTAAAACATCGATTATTTCTTTCTCGTTTACTTTATTTCCCCCTCCCTCAACCTATGTCTCCACACCCCCTTCGCCCCCTCCCTCTGTCTCTCTCTCTCTCCTTCTCTCTCTCCCCCCTCTGTCTGTCTGTCCGTCTGTCTGTCTGTCTGTCTGTCTGTCTGTCTGTCTGTCTGTCTGTCTGTCTGTCTGTCTCTCTCTCTCTCTCTCTCTCTCTCTCTCTCTCTCT
>NW_004798601.1:69833-72046 GCF_000002075.1 Aplysia californica | reverse complement strand
TGTGTATTTGTGTGTAGGTATTACAAGAATATTGCACAATGTATTCAAGAGACAAATCTAATTTTTTTATTATGTATTGCCTGTATAGCTCATTATCTTAATTATTCATGTAAAATCATGATTAGAAATGTTTTCGTATAGCCGTTATAATCCACGTTTACATTCAGAAATGAATCCTGTCTTACAATTGTTAGTTTTGGCTTATTATCAATCTCCCTCCCCATCCCTGAAAAGGATTAAGGCATAATGTGTGTGTGGCTTTTTTTCTCTTTTTCTTTTCTTTTTTTCAGAAGAGGAAGGGGGGGGGTCACACATTCCTGTAGTCACACTGTTCGTCCTATTGTGGCATTGTTAGTCTAGCGGGTTAGACTATTTCATAATTATAAAGTTTTATCTGACATTGTTTGTCGTTTTGAGTTACCAAAACCATGCAGGCAGAAACCAAATTAAATGTTCTATCTGCTCTATCAAAATTGTAAGATTATTCGATGTCTTTATCAAGGTATTTAAAGTGTTGCATTCCATAAAGCTTGACATGTAGTGAAACTCAATTTTTTTTTAAACATCAAATTTCTCAAAACGCGTGGTACTGAGCAGATAGAGTTTTGTAATTCTAGTTAGGGGCGGCGTTGTGATAAGGCTACCGGACTCGTATTCATGAGGTTGCAGGTTCGGGGGTTCGAGCCTCAGACCCGACGTGGTATCCTTGGGAAAAGCACTTAATATGAATTGTCCTCAGTTCACCCAGGTGGGAATGGGTACCCGGCCATAGACAGCCGAAGATCTCGTCAGTTTGTGAGCGTTTTAGCGCCTGTAAATGGCTGCTTGCACTGCATGCGTCCCAGGAAGTTGAGATTGTTTCACAATACTATTATGGTCTACTGGGGTAGTAACATAGATTGTAGAGCTGATAGAGCTTACTGTTGTGCGGGAATTTGCACTATGCAAATGCTATCTGTTATTATTAGCCTATTATTTTGACTTTGTTAGCTGTAATAACAAGCAGCTTAGTATGTTTGCTTTGCGGGGCACACCCAGGAATTGTTTATGATTGTTGTGGCACAAATCAGACTGTTATTGGCAAACTGCTACTGACGGTTGTGATGAAGACCACACAGCAGCTATTGCAAAGAACAGAGAGCAAAAATAAAAATAATTGACAACGACTCCGAATGATCTCACGGATTTGATAGAGCAGATAGAACATTCTTAAGCTTTTTATGGAGCAGATTTAGTTTCTCACCTTGAGGGCTTAGTCAATCAAAACAGCCAGACATGTCAGATAGAACTTTGTGATTCTAAGGTAGCGTGTTTATGACCAGACCAGAGTGGAATTAACAATCCGTCATCTTAGAATTTCAAAGTTTTATTTGACCTTTGGCGCTGTTTGTGAGTTACTAAGACCAAGAGATCAGAAACCAAATGTTGTATCTCTGCTCCATAAAAAGCTGAAGATTATTCGGAGTCGTTATCCAACTATTAAAAGAATTGCATTCGAAAAAGCTTGACGTGATGTGAAACTCAACATTTTTTACGCCAGATTTCTAAAAAAAACTAGGTACCGAACAGACAGCTATGTAATTCTGAGGTAGCGATCATTAATAACCACAAAGGGACTTACTTGAGTCTCCGAGACATGGGCAGGTCTTTCTTGGTGTCGTGTTTGTACTGTACGAAGACCACCAGGAACACCACCAGCATGTTCACCTGTCACGCGGGAACAGATTTATCAGTTGACGTCGTGGACAAATCAGCCGCTCGTTAAAATAATGTTACCGAAGAAACCGACACTTCTCCCCCCATTCGGCAGTTTTTAATAATCTTTTTCTCCCCCTTTCTTTCTTTTCTTTTTCTTTCATTTATTTTTGGCTCACCAACTTTTAAGTCTATTTAAAAATACATTTCTGCGAACAAAAACATAGTTGATGTAAATTTATAGTTTCCAAGGACACACAAGCTTGAAAGTCACAAAACTTTGGCGACCATTTTCTCACCAACTTTACTTATGTCACCCGGCGACCCCCACAGCTTCATTGACCACGCCAGACAAGAATAAGAAACTTGAATATAAACAAACAAACAGACAGACAAACGAACAAACAAACAAACAAACGAACCAACTTACTGCGACGATAAAGCAGACAGGTCCGACGAAGGCCCACTGGGATCCGTTATCAATACTTAGCCAGCACCTGTGAGTGATAGATAAAACG
>NW_004798601.1:60871-68357 GCF_000002075.1 Aplysia californica | reverse complement strand
GTCGGGTCGATTTTATAGTCGGGCCTAGACAAATTGAGGGCGCAAAGCGACCATCGTGGCACAAACCGACAGACCTGCAAAAACCAAAGCGCTATCGGGGGGTTTACAGCCAATCACGACAAGGCTGAGTCACGTGTCCGTGATGACACTCAAAATCCGGTGGCGCCCTAGAGTTATCTCCTTTTACATCTATATCTATTTAATAATACATTTGTCTGTCGATCTAGTTGTAGAAAGAACGCTGTATTATTGCTATTTAGTAACCTAGAAGTACGCCTCGGCGCCCATGTAAAAAAAAAAAAATTAACAAGGACAAAGCCTCGCCTATCGCGTATGAGGGAGTCACACATCTCACCCACTGAAACATGGCGGACGCCGCTGTCGAATGTGGCCATCGCGCAGCAAAGGAGAGAGAGAGAGAGGGGCGTGCGGTATCTAGCGCCTCTTGTGTACATCTATGGGTGGCGGCCTCTTCGAAAAAGCGCGGACTTTGCGAGAAGAGTTACCCTACCTGTGTCAAAGATAATAAAAGTGAAACTAACAAACTGTGCTATTCCCATTCTTCTTCTGGAGAAACGAAAGAGAGCTTCAAAACAACGGCTACAGCGCCATCTGAAGCAATGCGCGGACTTCCGCGGACATTTTTTTGGCCGAGTAAACTATCTTGTAATAAATTATCTTTGATAACAGAAAGTTATCGATGTAACTATTGTAACCATGTTTATGCGATTCCAGGCTGCCGCAGCACTGGAACTGTGGAAAGGAGCCATGGGAGCCGTTTAGGTTAAACGTTTCTCTATTTTAACTTCCAGGTGGTCGGGTACAATGGCGGCGGGATTGTAGTGTGCACTGAAACCACCAGATAACGACCCAATCCGATGACCCCACCCGATCGGACCTGATCGCGCTAATGGGCACCTCCTATAACCACTAGGCTACCGACGCCACTAAGTCTCTGACCTATACCGTTTATTTCTTAACTTCTTTTTTTAGTAAGCTTTTTTAAAAATTTTAGTTTTAAGCGGTCTTTTGCAAAAATTTATCATAGTACATGAATCGCAAATTACAATTGCGGTTGTGAAAGGGGTATTATTTTAAACATGTTTGTTTGTCTTTGCTTTACTTTGTTTTTGTTCTGTGTCACTTATTAAGATGCCAAGTTTCGTTATTGAGTTCTCAAAATTATATGCACCGTAAAAAATGACTTTTTATCCTTCATGTATTCTGCGTGCCCAACTTACCTTCATGAGGAGATGCAGAGAAAACGCCAGCGACCAGAAGTGTACTGCCGAGAAGAGAAAGTGTAAGGAGGCGGTGGAGATCTTGCACATTATCTGAGGAAAAAATAAGAACACAATCTTGTCACTTTTTTCCCCTTGCCCATTTCTATGAGATTGACGCCCTCGGGTTAGTAGAAAAAATTGCATATAATAGTGTCTTGTCACTTTTTAGATAATAATCATGACATCAGCAGTGGGTGGCTGGTGGGTGTTCTGGTGTGATTTTACTCCTTCTTTCCTATCAAACATCATCGTCCTGATCTCTCCTTCCTCGTTCTTATCAAACATCTATCATCCTGATCTCCTCCTTCTTTTTTTTGTTTGCTACAGGTGGTTGGCGGGTGCTCTGATGTGGTTTGCTCCTTCTTTCCTATCGAACATCTATAATCCTTATTTCTTTTTTTATGTTTGTTACTCTCTTGTAACACCTCTAATCCTCTGGTGCTCATGTGACCTTATGCGGTTGTGAGCGCCGTAAAACCTCTACTAAAACTAAAACTAAAACAATCCATCTATCGTCCTGATTTCTTCTCCCTCGTTCTTATCAAACATCTATCGTCCTGATCTCCTCCTTCCTTTTTGTATAATATGCTACTCTCTTGCAACACCTCTAATCATCGGCACTTATAATGTGCCTTATTGTGTTGCAAGTGTCGTAAAACTTGTACGAAAGCTATATCAACACCATAGATTTATCATATCCTAGATTTACATTCTGGCGTATTTCCGGTTCATTATGATGTGCTAATGCAATTAATTGTGGTAAGTACTATGTTTATTCAGTGTCTAAAGGCCTCTGGCCCACATCACAGCTCGTGCAATCAGATCCAATTGAAGGGCATCGGGGCATCGACAGATAGACGATGACAATGATGATGATGATGATGATGATGATGATGATGATGATGATGATGATGATGATGATGATGATGATGATGATGATGATGATGATGATGATGATGATGATGATGATGATGATGATGATGATGATGATGATAATGATGATTATTGTATTATTATTGTCTTCGTCATCATCATCATTACTATTCTGTTAATAGTCATTATTATTTTCATTATTATATATTATTATATATATATCATATGCATATTATTATTCATATTATTATTAATATTATGGTTATTATTATTACTACTACTACTACTACTGCTGCTGCTGCTACTACTACTACTACTACTACTACTACTACTACTACTACTACTACTACTACTACTAGTAGTAGTAGTAGTAGTAGTACTACTACTACTACTACTACTACTACTACTACTACTACTACTACTACTAAGTAGTAGTAGTAGTAGTAGTAGTAGTAGCAGCAGCAGCAGTAGTAGTATTAGTAGTAGTAGTAGTAGTAGTAGTAGTAGTAGTAGTAGTAGTAGTAGTAGTAGTAGTAGTAGTAGTAGTAGTAGTAGCAGCAGCAGCAGCAGCAGCAGTAGTAGTAGTAGTAGTAGTAGAAGTAGTAGTAGTAGTAGTAGTAGTAGTAGTTGTGGTAGTAGTAGTAGCAGTAGTAGTATCTGATCTATACCAAGTATACTGCTTTACTAGTAACTAGCTTAATTTTATCAAAACTCGATTATTGTAACTCCTTGTTATCAGGAATATCACTGGAGAAAGTTAAAAGACTTCAAACTGTCCAAAACAATGCAGCACGTTTAGTTTTACGAAAAGAACGGGAGACTCTGCTAAACCTCTTTTACGAACTTTGCATTGGCTTCCTGTTTAGAAAAGGATTGTGTACAAGTTGGCCACCATATGTCACAAATGTTTGAATGATAATGCACCATCATATTTATCAAATCTGTTAAGACTGTACATTCCAACTCGCAGTTTAAGATCATCAGCTGACAAAAAGAAATTTATTTTAGCATCTATGAAACTTAAAACAATGGGTGAAAGGGCATTTGAATACCAAGGCCCCAAGATCTGGAATGCTTTACCAAGTACGTTGAGAGAAATCAAATCTTTTGATTCATTCAAATGTCAGCTGAAGTCGTTTCTGTTTTTAAATTAATAAGATGAATATTTGGAATAATTTTCTTTAGTCAGAACACAACGTTTCATGTTACTGTTGTATGTTGTACTGTATTGTAAAGCGCTCAGAGCCTGTGTACTTTATTCGGAGTTGAGCGCTATATACATGTCATTTATTATTATTATTATTATTATTATTATTATTATTATTAGTAGTAGTAGTAGTAGTAGTAGTAGTAGTAGTAGTAGTAGTAGTAGTAGTAGTGGTGGTAGTAGTAGTAGTAGTAGTAGTAGTAGGGGGCACAGAGACACTGTGCTACTTGAGAATTACAATATTATTTTATCAGACATTTTTGGCACTTTGAGTTATTAAGACCATGGGGACATGGATTAAAAAATGTTCTATCTGCTCTATCAAAATCGTAAGATTGTTCGTAGTCGTTTACTAGATATTCGAAGAATTGCAATCGAAAAAGCTTGACATTCTGTGAAATTCAAAATTTTTAACGTTAAATTTGTCAAAAGTATGTACTGGGCAGATAGAATTTAGTGATTCTAGGGTATCAACTGTAGCCTTGGACACTAAACATTCCGAGGCAGAGCCTTTTTATTAATGGGTAAATAAATAATTATTTGTTAAATTCTATTTTTAAAAAGTCAAACAATCATTATTATATAGAGAAATAGACACCAGGTTTGCAAACATGCAGGTAGGTAAGAAGGTGGGTGGGTAGTTAGGTATGTGGGTTGGTGGGTAGGTAGATAGGTAGGTAGGTATGTATGTGGGTGGGTAGGTAGGAAGGTAGGTAAGTGGGCTAGTAAATAGGTGTCTAGGTGGGTAGGTGGGTAGGTAGAGGGGTAGATAGGTAGGTTGATGGGTGGGTAAGTATGTAGGTAGGTATGTGGGATGGTGTGTAGGTTGGTAGGTGTGTAGGTAGGTAGGTATGTAGGTAGGTAGGTAAGTAGGTAGGTAGGTAGGTAGGTAGGTAGGTAGGTAGGTAGGTAGGTAGGTAAGTGCATAAATAGACAGACTAGTGCATAAATAGGCATGTGAGTACAGCAACAGTAGACACATGCACCAAGAGACTGTCAAGTTTCAGGGCACAGCACGACATAACGCCGTAATCAACAGACAGGCAAACACACGAAAAAACAAACAAGTGCACCAACACACAGAAAAGTGCACCAACAAACAAACAAATGCACCAACAATCAAACAAGTGCACCAACAATCAAACAAGTGCACCAACAATCAAACAAGTGCACCAACAGATACACAAGTGTACCAACATACAGAAAAAGTGCACTTTTAGATACACAAGTGCACCGACAGACAAAGATGTGCACCAACAACAAACAAACACGTGCACCAACACACAGAAAAGTGCACCAACGCACACAGAAAGCGGCAGGGCACATCATATCACGGTAGGACACGGTGATCGAAAGAACCAACCAATTGGCCAACCTTCTTGGGGAAAGCATTCTCGGCTCCGGCAAACGCCAGCTGGGCGCCAATCAAAGCCACGCACATGTTGGCGATGGAGAACAGGCCGTCACTGCGGATCCTGGGAGAGGGGAGTGGTTTTTGTGATCAGAGTAAGTATTAGGTAGTTAAATCGTGGATGGATAAATGAGAAAGAAAGAAAGACAGAATTAATAGAGGAATAGAGAAATAGAGAGCCAAAGAAAGAAAGAAAGGAAGAAAGAAAGAAAGAAAGAAATTAACATATGAATGAATAAACGAGTGAATGAATGACTGGGTGGTTGAATGAATAAATGAACGAATAGATACATAGATAAATAGATAGATAAATAAACAAATAAACAAATAAATAAACAAAATCTCGGTTGATTCCCGTGGGGAAATGTTGGTCACAATGGCAAAGGAAAATAGGGGCCATCTTAGACAGATGCCTTCTGGGTATAGTGTCGTTATAAAAATAGAAACAGAGAAAACTAAACATCTATCGTCCTTTTCTCTCCTCCCCCTTTTCATGTTTTATTCTCCCTTGTAACACTTCTAGTCTTCTGCAGATATGTGACCTAATGGTGTTGCAAGTACCGTACTATTCCTTCTAAAACAAACAAATACAATTACAAATCTTACTCACGGGACATAGCACACGAGGAAGACTGACAGTAGATTGCCAACGACAGAGAGTCCGATTCCGATTAGGGTGATTCTGACCAAGATGTACTCAACCGTCGACGGAAGCTGAAAATATAATAATAATAATAGCAATAATAATAATAATAATAATAATAACAACAGTAATAATAATAATAATAATAATAATAATAATAATAATAATAATAATGATAATAATAATAATAATATGTTAATAATAAAAAATGGCATTTGCATTTCGCAAATTCCCGCTCAACAGAAAACTCTGACACAACTCTTTATTACCATCAAAGCAAATCTAAAAGCATTCTGAAACAATCTCAACGGCGCTCACAAAGAATACGAACCGAAGAGCTCTCGATAGTAGTGCTGGGCGGCTAGATTCCCGATTATTGAAAGCTAGGAATCCTAGGGATCGACTCCGAACCCAATAGCTTACGTTCTAATGATGTGGTTACCTGGTTGGCTCCGAACATCTTCAGGATGTAGGATAACCTTGATTTCGGAACACTACGAAGCATCAACTTCTTTTCTTTTTCAAAAATAAATTCTTGTTCAAAAAGAAGATTTTAATGATATAATTAACAGGCAACCGTTTGTCTACGCAAAAAGGAGACGGACCTTTACTTCTTTAGTATTAACAAAGATAGTACATAACAAGATGGGCCACTTCTCTCTTTGAGCCAATTAAAAAAGTGTCCTCAAAATTTGGTGGCGCCCTCTTCACAAAAGCGCACTCTTTGCGAACAGAGTTACCCTACTTGAGTTATAAAAAATCAAAGTGAAACTAACAAGTTTTGGGATACATTTCGGAAGAACGCTTTTTTTAAATGGTTACCCTGACAAAAAACCTCTTCCGGAGGAAAGGGTGATGGTTTTCTTCGTTTAATTTGACTTTAGAATGAAAGGCGACAGGTCATTAAAATATAAAAAAACTAGAACTCCGCACTGAACGTACCCGAACTGCTGATGAACAGCAGTCGATCTGCGCACGCAAGGGGGTGCTATTCCTATTCTTCTTCTGGAAAAACGAAAGAGAGCTTCAAAACAGCGCCATCTGAAGCAAAGAGCATACTTCCTGCGGACACTTTTTTGGCTGAGTGGCCCATCTTGTTATTTACTATCATTGGTATTAATCGCGGGAATCGGTTCCGGAATCGACTCTTCGCCCAGCCGATAGGCAAGTCTGTGAAAAGAGATCAGCCCATGAGAGTTAACTCCTTCAGGGTGTAGCAGACACTACGGTTTTTTTAGTATGCTTGTTTTTGCATGCCTTTTAGAGCTTCAGACACAGGAAACTGAGTTGAAAAATCTGTTTGAACAATAAAGTTATGCTCCAAAACAGCGCACCTTCGAGCGTTGTCAAATTTTAATGACAAGAATGCGCGTCTTCATGGATTAAAGATAGCATTATGTGGCTTCTCTTATAATTTTATCTTATTTTATCTTATCTCTTATCTTATTTTACCTTACCTTACCTTATCTTATCCTATCTTATCTTATCTTACCTTACCTTACCTTACCTTACCTTACCTTACCTTACCTTACCTTACCTTACCTTACCTTATCTTATCTTATCTTATCCTATCTTATCTTATCTTATCTTATCTTATCTCAAGAACTCACCTGATAGGCTTGGTTCTGCATAAGGAACATATAGTTAGCCATGTCCGAGTCATTATTCCACGGCTGAGGAACAAAACGACCATTAGTTTGTTTTAATTTTAATAAAGGTTTCTCGGCACCTGTAACAACATAATAATAATAATAATAATAATAATAATAATGATAATAATAATAATAATAATAATAATAATAATAATAATAATAATAATAATAATAATAATTTTTTTCCGTATACTGCTCGGCAATGTGCAAAAAAGAAATAGGGAAAAGAAAGAGATTTTTTTAGTTGGTATATAAAACAAGGAGAAATGAGAAAAAGGAAGGTCTTAAGGGTCCCTTTCGACAACATATAGATTGGAATCTGTCGAAATAGTTAGATAGACAAAGAGGGTGACAGGGTGGGTGTGAGTGTGTGTGTGTGTGTATGTGTGTGTGTGTGTGTGTGTGTGTATGTGTGTG
>NW_004798601.1:57805-60612 GCF_000002075.1 Aplysia californica | reverse complement strand
CACATACACACATACACACATACACACATATACTCACAGACACACACACACACATACACACACACACAAACACACATACGCGCACACACCGCAGCCAATTCGAGAGTACCCTAAAACAAATTCCAACCAGTCTCCCACGCCACAGCCCTACATTGTACCAGCCAAGCCCGTCAGTGTGTCCTTTGTTGGAGGTTTTTAAAAATTAATTGCAAATCGCTACCTTAGAATTACATTTTCTTCTGGCATTTTAAACCGCTTTGAGTTACTAAGACCATGGGGTCAGAAACTAGTGTTTTATCTGCTCTTTCAAAATCGCAAGATTATTCAGAGTATTTACCTCAAGATATTCGGAGAATTACATTCGAAAAAGCTTGACATGTGAAACTCAAAATTTTCATTGTCAAATTTCTCCAACCTGGGTACTGAACAGATAAAAAAATTGCAGCTCTGAGATAGCATAATGTTACGACGCGATGGGACCAGGCACTCTTCACGTGTTGGCAACTCGGAGATGTTGGTATAACCTTTAAGCCTATTCATCTGTCTAGCTTTTGATGAAATATAATATTATCTATCTCAAACAGAAGTCAAGATAATATTTGACAGTGAAGGAGGAGGGGGTGGCCTGGTGTCAGAGGTAAAATTAACGAGAAAATGGCTGCCAAAGTTTGGTGACTTAAAAAAACAAATTGTGCCATCATTTTTAAAAGCACAGTATATTTGTGCTGTTTTTATAATTCGTCAGGATTGTCGAAAAACTTATATAGTTACCAAGAAAACATTTGCTTTTTGTTTTAGTAAGGTTTTACCTGAACCATTGATCAGCATGCATGACAAAGAAGAAGCCCTGACATGAAATGTTTCCCTAAAAATCCAGATTGAAGAACGCTCAGCTAGAGATTTGAGCCAGGATCATACGTACTGTAGTCCAGCAAGAAGGAAACTAAGTAAGCAAGAAAGACGCTTACCTTTGGCTTTTACTCTTACCTAAGACTAACAATTCTAAAATGTACCCTCTCGACTCGGGGTCGAGGATCCTGTGTCGGAATCTCCGCAACTTCATATATATATAAGTATTAAGTCTATAACCCAATTGTGAACTTGCTACCTGCAAACCCCTTACGAAATCCCCAAAATAATATCTGCCACTGTACTAGCTACCTTCTAATGTCCTCTCTTCACTTGTCTTGGCCCTCTAGAATAGGGTAATGATAACAAGGTCACCGTAGCAGAGACTGAGCCCACCATTTCGGAACTTCACGGTGACATTAAAGATGGTTCCAGTAGGGAACGGGATAGCGGGTGCCCACATCCCTCGTGACTCATCAGAGCAGAGGAAGATAGGACTAACGCTGACATTATTTTTTTTTAAAACAACAACAATCAAATAACAGAAGCATATCTTCTTAATAATCATAAACACAAGCACCATCCCACATCATCACTTACCACCACCATCACCGTCATTTCTAAAATCGTCATTGCTCTCAGATCCTTCACAAACATCTATAATTATCTTAAACATCTATATGTAACAGTTATATGTCATAACAATTTTGTACGTTATACATTATTGGGCACTCTCATACGCACATTTTTCTACTAATCAGATGGCGTCAATATCATAGAAATGGGCAAGGGACAAAATAAATAAATAAAATAAATAAAAAAAAGACTTACAATTGTTATCATACCTTTGTTGACTTTCCTATTCTATTAAGTTTCATCCTCTCCAAGAACAATAAATAAATAAATTAGATACAATTAAAATATAACTTTAAAAAAAAGCTAAAACACAAAAACCCAGCCTCCAAAACAACAACAGTAGATCTATAAATTATGGCAAGCCTGTGAAGAAATACAAATTTCATGTAATTTTTTTGTTTGGTTTTGTTTGTTTGAGTAAAGAGAAGTACATCGACACAATCTTCGTCTTTTAGTCCTGAAAAAAAATAAACAGACAGACAGAAAAAAACCCAGACGGATTATAATGAAGTAGGATTTACCGGTAGCGCCCATCAACCACCCACACACAGACAGAAACAACAGAGGGAAAGTAAAGAAATGCGACTTACAAGAAGCACCCACTAGCCGCCCGCATAAGATAACTATCTATGAAACCAAATAAAACAAATTGTCACGAAGTCTGCACCCCAAAAAAAAAAAAGCTTTAGACCTAACTTTCAAAAACTTACCATGGCTAGTTGCTGTTGGGACTCAATTTTACAAGATAACTGGTATCCTCCTCCACAAAAGATGCCCAGACTGCGATGCAAGCAGACGGCAACCTGTTTACAATGCGAGTACCTCCCTTTTGTAGCCTTTTTCAAAGGTAAAAAGAATACTTCTGGGTGAAAATAACAAAAGAGTTATGAAACAACAGTATTTCTTCTGAAGGTTTCTTTCGTTTTGGAGGACATCCTTCTTTTTTATATACCCAACGAGACACATACGCAAAAAAAACCCTCTTAGCTCTAGAACCGCGTGCCAGAAATATTCTAGGAACGTTTTCATTGGTCTGGTCGTTTGTGATGCACAATGGAGCCCGCTGATTGGCTAATTGGAGCAAATCACGACATCTTGTGTAAGACTGAGGGGAAAAAAAGCCGTGTGTGGCATGACATGGAGAGGGCGAGTCTGTGGGGTAATGAGGAAATTTACGAGACTTAGTGAGATCGATAGGGCTTATGTTCTGTTACTAGCTACACTAAGCTTTATTTTTTCCCCGATTTATACTCCCCTCCCATGCCCCCCCCTATTTTTGTGTAAGCTTGTCTTATATTTTTGTACCCCCTCCCTCCCCCCAC
>NW_004798601.1:50919-54612 GCF_000002075.1 Aplysia californica | reverse complement strand
GCGTGTGCGTGTGTGTGTGTGTGTGTGTGAGAGCAGGCGCGCAGGTGTGTGTTATTTGTATTTGTGTTTGCATTCCCATACACATATACTTTATACTCCCATGCTCATACATTTAGGTGCATATTCGTGTTGAGGACCTAGACCTTACAGATGATCTTGCTTTACTTTTACACAGTCACTGACAGATGAAGGAGAAAACGAAAGAATGTGTCAACATCTCGCAGATAACAGGTCTTAAAGTACACACAGACAAGTTCTTTTTTTGTGAGTGCGTTTTTTTTTCAGTTTGAGTTCGAGTTTTGCGTATTTTGCAACACAAATAGGTCATATAAGCGCCAATGAAGATTCGAGATCTGCAAGGAGAAACACACAAAAAAAACAAGGAGATTTTCCCCCTTGCCCATTTATATGAGATTGATGCCCTCTGATTAGTAGCAAAAAGTGCACATGATTGTGTCCAATAGTGTATTACATGCATACTTAGTATATCAATTAACTGTAATAGCGGATAGAGATTCCAGGATTATAGATGAAGTCATTGATCTGAGAGCGGTGATGATTTTAAAATTAAAAGTGGTGATGTGTGATGATGAGGGTTTGCGTTTAAGTAATGTTAGCGTTAGTCCTATCTTCCTCTGCTCCAATGAGTCACGAGGGATGTGGGCACCCTCTATCCCGTTCCCTATTGGAACCATCTTTACGGTCACCATGAAGTTCCGAAATGGTGGGCTCAGTCTCTGCTAAGGTGACATCGTTAGTGTTAGCCTATTCTATCGGGCCAAGACAAGTGTAGAGAGGAGCTAAGTGGGTAGACAGTATAGTGGTAGGTATGTTGAGAGGTATTTGTAAGCGGTTTGTAGATAGCAAGTTGGCAGATTATGATCTTTAAAATTGCAGCATTCTACTCCCTGATCCTTTGCCCCGAGTATTCTTTTCGAGTCCAATTGAGCTTGGAGAATTATGACACGGGATCCTCGAACCTAAGTCGAGAGGGCACAATTTACACAGAATATTGTATCCTCCCGCCTCAGGGGGAGCGACCTCAAACTCCCAAATCAAGTACCCTATGTCTGAATCCTCCCAGTCTAGTCCAATAATGGAATAATTCCAATGCTAACGTTGGAAGCAATTCCTACATTTAACAAACCAATTTTGTGGAGATTCCACCACGCTGAATGTGGCTGAATGTGTTTTAGTGGTTAGAAATGACTAGAAAGCAAACGGGAGATAGATAGATAGAGAGAGAACGGGAGAGACAGTAGGGGGGTGGGTGGGTGGGTGGCGAGATAGAGGCTTAGTGGCGGACAATGAATATGACAGCGATGATTTGAAGTTATAGTATAGGTCTGGAGAAGGTAAACAGATAGATAGCCATATTGAGACAACGATAGAAAGACACGGAGAAAAGTATGCAGATTGGAAAGAAGAGAATAGAGAGAGACATATACCGGTCATGTATGCATATAAAGAGAGTTAATTATAATATGATGAACAGGGTGCTGAGGGAATGGTTATACTATAGAGACTTGCCATCTTTTTTCCCAAACACAAGGCGTCCATAAACTATGTCTAAAGGGGTATTGAACAGTGTTATAATACAATGCCATTATATAATACTATGTAATTAAACGTGCATTACCTTTTCCTTACGTTCAGATTATTTGTGCTGTGCAGCAAGCAGCATATTAAAACAATGAGAGAATAAAGGGTGATAGATGTTTGATAGGAAAGAAGAAACATACTGAATTAGAGCATAAGAGAACTTTTCCAGACAAGATTACATTTATCGTGCATGTTTATCAATATCAGCCCACTTTCGAAATTAAAAAAGAAAAAGAAATAAAATAAACGAAAAAATTGAGTGTATATGGCATTTCCAATTTCTCAATAGCAAATGCTTCACGTCGTGTATGTGTCGGGTGAAGAGATAAAGCCAGTAAAAAAAAACGTACTCCCCTGCAAAAAAACGTAAATTCCTGCAGGTTACCTTTTTACAACAAACATTTCCACGAAAGAACAAACATCGCTTATGCTTACCAGGAAAACAAAAGAAAGAAAAAAGAAAGATAGTTGTACAGAAAACTCCGTCTTAATGTGTGTTCTTGACATGTTCGAACAAGAAATACGATACAAGTCTAATTGGGTTTTGGCAAGTAGGAGAAAGTGTCCATAAGAAAAAAGTTTGCAGGCAGTTGTGAAGGAAATTCCCACCTTGTCTCTGACCCTGACCCTCAAATCATCAACATGCTCGGACTAAGAACGAACCATCATTAAACGGCGGAGTATAAACATTTTGCCTGTTTGTGATGTGGGAGGGAAAGAGGCTGAAAGCGCAGCATCCCTCCCCAATTAAGGGGGATCAAATGCTCAGATCCATAAAAATGTTGACAACTATATCTTTTGGAGTTTGGGATATCTTTACAGGTATCTATACAATAATCACCATTCCAAATATTAGGCTTCTATCTTGACGAGTGTTTATTGACATAAGATAATATTGGTTTGTAAAATGCTGAATCAATCCTTTATTTTTGATGGCTTAAGTTTATTATTGCTAAAATCTTGAATAATTGTTGGCTTGGTAATCTTGTTTTGGGCTCTGTCACACCATTTGATGCACTTGAAAAGCAAGCATTAGACCAAAAGTTTAGCCTGTGGGTGTTGACAATAGCTACACCCCCTTAAAAATACCCCCCCACACACACACACACACGTCTTACCTCGTGTCCATATTTCCACGAAAAATATATTTTTAATCTTGTGTAAATAAAATTCTCTCTTCGTAGGAGAGACACGGGTTTCCTGGGTGCAAGTTTCGGTTAGATGTAATGGAGTTTTGTTGTGTATTTGTTGGTTCCAAATTTGGGACCAAGAAGATGTGATGTGTTCTTTTACTTTCGGTTTCATGTCAGAGAAAAGGATTTTACTATTTGTGAGGCAGCGTGGTGGAATCGGGCTCTCGTCAAAATTATCAAAGTGAAGAAACTTGCTTTTTCTAATGGTTTGTGAATATCAAATTTGTTTTTTGGCTCAACACCTTTCATGCCCATTAAAGAACTAATTTCTGTGTTGAATTACTGAAAAACGATGAAAGGCGCACAAAAAAATGAAAATTCAGTTACATCAGACTCTAAAGCTAAGGAAATAACAAATCTTTAGAGGCTATATTCTCACAAATTTTACCTCTGAAAACAGGTGATGCCACCTCTTTCATTCGCATATATCTTGACTTTTATTCAAGATAAATGAATATTATTTTCGTCCAAATAAAGACGTGAACAAGTTTTAAGATGATACCAATAACTCTACATGCCCAAAAATTGAGCCCGATTCCACCACGCTGCCTCAAATTTGTTTTCAGAAAGTTTTAGAGATTCTTGGTGGCAAATTGGTCAACGGCTTCGTTGCCGTCAATGCCTATATGGCTTGGAAGCCAAGCTATTGTAATAGTTTTTTCCAGACTATGTAGAAAATGCAGTTTAATTATAAGTTTTAAAATTCTGTTGTCGGGGTTTTTTTGATTGATTGGGTAGATGTTTTACGGCACTATCGACACAATTTTGGTCATTTAAGCGCCATCAGGTTTCACCGCTACAAAATCAGACGTGTTTTTAATAAGAGTCTTTCTGAGCTCGCAACCGCAAACGATCACACTATTTCTATTATGCTAAAAAGACGAACAAACATTTATAA
>NW_004798601.1:33265-47580 GCF_000002075.1 Aplysia californica | reverse complement strand
AAAGAGAGAGAGAAAGAGAGAGAGAAAGAGAGAGAGAAAGAGAGAGAGAAAGAGAGAGAGAAAGAGAGAGAAAGAGAGAGAAAGAGAGAGAAAGAGAGAGAAAGAGAGAGGATTAGGACAATAAACTTGGTTGATTTAATCTAATATATTTAGGGCCATTTCAAGAAGCTCGATCGTACTGCCACGGGAGGTACTTTGATATTGCACTAAAGAACTTATACCTACATTTTGGTGGATCCAGCAAGGAGCGAGTAGGGTGCCGATGAGGGAAGGAGTGAAGTGCAGGAGCAGTTATTGGGGAAGTGACGATTCTTATCGAGTAGGCATCTCCTTTGATTATCTTTTTTACTTGGGCCTCAAAGGCAAGGCCAACAGCCAGCTTCCTTGATCCACTTTGCTATCGTGAAAAGGGCGTTTTAAGCATTTCTACAAACAATGCCTGATATTGTTTATCAGAGCTAAACTTACGGCCAAAAAATATTTGGCAAGATGGAACAAGAAGTCATCGCCATCATTTGTGCAATAGTTTTATTTGTGGAAAGAAATCGGAATACTTGTAACAGTAACGTGTTACAATTACAACAAAGACTGGCTAATCAAACTGATGAGCGGGTATCGTCCTTTGCCGCAAAATTCTCCATCGAAATCATCCAAGTCGTAATCCCATACCATGCCGCCAGCAAAATCATTGTCTTGAATGTACGAGATCTGGGGAAGAAAATGGAAAACAAATATAAGAGGCCGTAGCTCTTTGCTGGTTACTAGATTCTAGCTAGACATTCTTAAGGCTCCGTCCGTTCATATCCCCCCCCCCCTCCGGGATTCAGCCTTTAGTGGCGAGGACAAAAGCCAGTCAGAAAGTTGGGTAGGAAAAATTGATATCGGGTTCATCCAAGAAAAGATGTGAACCCCCCAAAAAAATCCCAGAAAAAACATGGAAGGAGCAATCACGAAAATGGATCATTCCGCGGACTGACGTGTTCATCTCACGTGTATATTATAAAATAAATTCACTGCAGAACACTTATTAAACATTACCCATCCTACTTCAGTAACATTCAAAGCTTATAACGGTATAAAAGGGACATTTGAAATGATCATTTTAATAAGTCTACGGACATGTTGACTGATTTCTATCAACTTTGAGATTTTATAAACCCGGAGTCTTGTATTTTAAAGTTTCTTAATTAAGGCTCTCAATTCTCATTTATTAGCTCAGCTATCAAAACTTTCGCTTCATCATTAACACTGCAGATCAAACCACCTTTTCGACCAACAGAAGTCAACTTTAACATGCAATATATCCGACGAGTGGTATTGACAAGGTATGTTATATGTAAAGGAAAAGTTTAGCACTTGCAACTCTAATCAGGTCATGCATACGTGCCGAAGAACAGTTGTTACAAGGGAGGAAGTCCAGGAGAGTACGACCCGCCGATAGGAAACGAGCGAACAACACGGGCACCCACAAACTCAATTGCTACATTTTGCATAGATAGAACGTCTAAATAACCTTTCTAACATAAGACCACCTTAACGAAGTGTGTGCGTGCGTGGCCTCACCTTTTCGCCAATACTTGTTTTGTTCTCGTAGCCCACCCACTGGTTCCCCAGCACCAGGTAAGGAACTCTCTGATCTTCCAGAAACTCCATCCTGGCACCGGCAATGATCATTTCGCACACCTGAAAATGACGGGAATTTTTTTTAAAATAGGAGCTTTACGGGCCTTGCTAGACAAGGTTATGAAAACGGCGAAAATTATATGTAACAAGAGAGTAACAAAAAAAAAAAGCGTTCAGGACAATAGACGTTTGGAAGGAAAGAGTGAGGAAACCACACCAGTCCCAACCTACCACCTGTAGAGAGGAATGTACCATTCAGTCAGCACGGCCCCTGTGTGTAGCCCACAGGTTTTGATAATGATTGATTGGAGTATGTTTTACGGGACTATCACGTCGGTTTTGATAACGTAAGTGCCAAAACGTTTTACAAATCTAGTACCGTGTTAAAAGGACGAACAGACAAATAGAAATCTTTGTAAACATGGTGAAAGCCTTGGACCGAAAGTTGGAGACGAGAAAGCACGATGAAGAGATTTTACAAGGACACAGGCAAAAAAAGCAAGATAAAATGGGATACATTTCACACGGATGTTGTGGACGAGAATTCCAAGATGAATCAATTTGTAGAGACTAAGGATCAACTTGTAATTTAGAATATTTCATACCGTCACAACTGCACAGGGTAGATTGAGACAAAAAGGCGCGACGAAGGAACAGACCAAGACTGCGGGAAGCATCTTGCCTCGACGCTCAACAGCAACGTGGGATGGGAAAATTCGAAAAAGGTGAAAAGTGAGAGATTTGGTCACCTCGTAATAAGACAAGAAGCCAGCCTCCCGGGTGTACGTGCCAGCAATACCGGCACCGGAGGCCGGAGCTCCACGGCCAGAGTCGCTCTCGTCTCTCAGGGTGAACGACCGTCCGTACGTGGCCAGTCCAATGTACAGTTTGTCTTTGGGGCAGCCCTCATCCACCCAGTAGTGGGATGCATAGTCCTGCACACACATACATGCAATACACTTTCCTAATGTAGGCGATTCATACCAATAGACAATTTAGATCTATAGGATAAGGATATTTGATCGTTGCCCGTCAGAGCAAACCCAGGGCCTTGGTTGATTTGATTGAGTAGACGTTTTACGGCACTATCGACTCAATTTTGGTCATGCAAGTGCCAACAAGTTTTATCAGAGCCTCAAATGTATTACTATGTTAAAAGGGCGGACAGACGTTTATAGGAATCTTTGTAATTATGGTAAAGACATTTACAAGCGCATTTACAATATGAATTTCGGTGTATACCTATACTCCCAACAACAATATATGCATATATTTCTTTCAGACCCAGTGGGGGAGGAAAAGAAACGACCTCTCCTACACAACAGCGAAGCGCCAAAGTGTACACTTCAGAGGCCGTTATTAAGATACAGGAAAAAATCCAGTAGACGTTTCTAAGGTCTCTATACACGTCATGCAAGTATATGAAATGTTTAGATACAACGCCCGAACCGTCTGTTACTAACAAAGATAGAGACACTGGAAATCCAATATTATAAGCATTAAAACATTTTAAAATAACAACGTACGTGTCTTTTCAAGTTTCATCATAAAATAAGAAAGATATGGCTAGGTTCAGTGCTTTGTCAAAGAATTCTACTTACCACGTTAAAGTACTGGTTAAGTTCCGAGGTTGAATCGTCAGCCTTGTAGAGAGGACTATTGTGCCCCGTCACAGGGTCCCAGGCACCGAAGAAGTCGTAGGTCATTAGAACGATGTAGTCCAGTTCCCTGGACAACGTTGCATTAGACGACAAGAAGCCAATAGTTGAATTACATATAACAAAAAGAATTTGAACCAGCAATATAACATGCGAGGCAGCGTAAGGAAATCAGACGCTCGTCAAAATACGAAATCGGAGAAAGGCATTTTACGCCAGTTGGAAATTTTAATGGAATTTTTTTTTCGCTTAACCTCTGTTATGTCCATTTAAAAACACATTTCCAAGTGCTAAGAAATTTGCTATTTTACCAAGAAATTTGCTATTGCGGTAAGAAATTTGCTATTGCGGTAAGAAATTTGCTATTGCGGTAAGAAATTTGCTATTGTGTGGACTTGATGCAGTTGCTGTTTTAAACGTGCAAAGCTTAGCTTTATAGTTAAAAATGAAATAAGTATCGTGTAAGAAAAGAATCGTTTTAATTTAATTACGTTGCTACGGCATACCACATTTCATGTAGAATGCAGCATAACAATTCTCCAAGCACACATTTCCCTTGAAAACACAAGACTTTAAAGAAAAGTAAAGATCTCACTTTGAAATGCTGGCCACTTGGTATCCGGCGTCAATAGTGTCCTTGCCAGCAGCCACAGCAGCAGACAGGAGAAGGCGAGGTGTGCCTGATGGCCTGGGCTCATTGTCGAAGGCGATGAGAAGCTCCTGGAAAAACCAGTTTGATTAATTTATGATAGTTTATTTATGATAGTTTATTGAGTATATTTTTCCACCCCACTAACACAGAAGGCACAATATTTTTTCTTGCGGTACTACAGACAATTGTAAGTTCCAAAACCAGATTTGTTACTTTCGGCCGGTCTAGCAATTGGTTGTAAAGTCACTATTGGAGATCAGGATTCATGTTCCTACTACTTGTGGCGTGTGTACATTACCTCCCAACCTACAGGGAAATCAATTTAATGTTATGGAGTATATTTTGAATTCGTGTAAAGAGAAGCACATCGGCATGAAAATGGTCGGAAAGTGCAGGAATGGAGAAAAAAAAATAGCACGACCAACCTGAACCAGATAGGTGAACTTGAACTTATCCTCTGGAGGGCTGCCTCTTGAGCCTGGGTACTCCCAGTCCAGATCCAGACCATCGAAGTTCCTTTGCCGCAGAAAGGGGATGGCGTTCTGAAAGGAACAAGTAGAACTGACCTTCAAAGCGTTCTATTACGAAGAACTTGCTAGAATTGTGTTCCTGAGAATTTCAACGACAATATTTGTGGTGTCAAGTTTATATCCGATATATCATAAAATGGTGTAGCATACGAGTAGATCAACAACTCACCAAGCATCTAGATTTTTAACAGGACAGCATCTCGTACTATAGCTCTGTGGATTTAACCCAATCGTTTTACGTCCTCTCGTTGACAAGAGGCAGAGCCGTCATCTACCGCTCTCTAAATTTGTCTTAGTTGGCCTTCCTGGGCTAGAAAAGTTCTATCTGGAGGATCTAAATGGAGCCCCGAACTGTTTGGGAATATGTGAACTTAAATGTCCCCGTCTAGCATTTGCTGAAGTCCAGACATTGCTCAACACAAACAACATTGGGTATATTAGAGTCCAGGGTCACGTGAAAGTAACGTAGGAAGTCTAGAATACGACCGGTGTTCTCGTGAATTGAGAAGACGTTTTTGGAAGACATTAGACAAGCTGCAATGGAGAAGGGAGATGGAAATCTTTTATACACGTCTTCAATCCTCCTATAAACCGATAAGCCCCACTGGTTCTCACCTGAATGAATTTCTGTCTCGATGATGTATCTTGCACCATCAGAGTCCAGTTTTTGGTTCCCATGTTCCAGCCTCCTACAGACAGCATGGTCTTCAGAGCAGGGTTTTTCTGCTTCAGTTTGTTCACACGAGTGTACCTGAAGTTAACGAGTGTACCCGAAAATTAATAAGTGTCCCAACGTGGTGGAATCAAGAGCTCGTCAATTTGAGTATGTAGAGTTATTGATATCTTCTGAAAGTTCGTTCATTTTCCTTGCTTTTAGTGAAAAAAATATCCCCAGGGTGAATTGAAGTATGAGGTATTTTCGATTGAAGAAAAGGATTAAATTGATGAGAAAATGGCAGCCAGGTTTGGCAACTTCAATTGCTTGACTTATTTAATTCTTGTGCCTACTATAAACAATATTTTCAGTAAAGTTTATTTGGCAATGTGTTTTCATTTGAACATAAGGTGATTAGCCCAAAAACAAAATTTCTTTAGAAATTTGCCAAACTTGGGAAAATACATTTCTTCGATTTCATTATTTTGATGATGACCAGCTTTAACCACGCTACCTCACATTTATTCACATGAGTGTATCTGGAAATTAGTAATATAGCTGAACAAAGTTAAACAATATACTCAAAAGCATAGGGAATACATGGAAATGGAAGCACACTTTTGACTAACCATCCCAGAAATCAATACAAAAAATTCTTTTAATCCGAGTTCCTACGACACAAACTCAGGATAGAACATAAAACGGCCGAGTGGTGAAGACGATCCCAGAAGTACAGATAAGAAAGTAAAGCTTAACGGCAGAAAAATCCAGGTCTCTAAAATTCTGAAATCAATACAAAATACAACCAACCCACACATCCCCTCCCATCACGTACAAAGGACAACCGACCCACACATCCCCTCCCACATATAATGGACAACTCGACTCACACATCCCCTCCCACATATAATGGACGACTCACATGCCCTCTGACCACGGCGTGTCGTCATCGTTCCACTCGAAGGGAGCCAGAAGACCGTCCACAATAATGGCAAAGCCGTAGTGAATGTGAGTGCACAAGTCCGCGTCTATGTCCTCGGGGAAGAACGCGCCTTTGCCCGGCCGGTACTGGGCCCAGTTGGTGTAGTAGCAGACGAGCTTGTTTTTCTCATCAGAACCCCCGTGCCCGTTACTGACACGGTGGTTTCGTGCACATCCTTGGGACGCACATGGAAGCAACAAGGGCGAGAATAAAACGGGGCCATATTTTCGAAGAGTTTTTAAAAGTTAACTTTTTAATTTGCAATTTTCTCAGAGGCACCCTAAGAGAATATATAAAAACATTGCCATAAAACATCAGGGCACGGAGCACTTGAAAGCTTAAACCTAATTTTTCTAAAGTTAAAACCACTGTGACAGGAGTACGTTATACAATATATAAAGCAGGATGACTGAGTATAAGTTTCCGTGCATTCTTGACACAGTACACGTGTAATAAGGGCGAGGGTTGGGGGGGGGGGGATAAGATTATGGATTTTAATTTATGTTGCGAGGTTCTGAAGTACAGAACTCAGTTGGGGAGAAATATGAAGTCCTACAAGCCTCCTGTACTTTAACTTACCTGCTTGACAGACCACCAGAGCAATCCCAAGCAGAATGCAGAGAGATAAAGCTTGCAACGTCTGAAACAATGAGAAATAATAGGAATAATTCATGGGAAAGGTATTGCTTGGAGCTGATAGACAAGTTATTTTTCAAATTGTTGCCAACACTAGGTGGATACGATACTAAAATTTACAAAGTCCTTGAAATGAAAATAAAGTGCCCAGATAATAGATCTACTGCACAATAGGCTATTACATTCACTTACATGGCAATAATTATAAATGAGCAGATTCCAATAATTATGGACTTTTTGACAAGTACTGTTGGAAACAAAATACGGGTCCAGTTTGTGCGGTTCCCTTTTTAAAATTAAAGTATATAAAACAGTAAAGTATTTCTATCACACATCTAGCAAATATTCGCCTTTTGAGTTTGAGACAAGGGTATCTTTGATAAGACATAGACATATAATAAGTTCATCGTAACTTGGGTAATCTTGAGCCCCACTCCCAAACCCCACCCTCTCTCACACACACACAACAATAACCAGCAGCAAGAAACAACCCACAGCAAGCTGTACGTCCTCAAGTTTTGCTCATTGTCACACAACACCACAATGTACTGACAGACTCACCATTGTGTTCACTGGACCGTCTTGTGTTCTGTCTCCCAGTTCCTCGGGGCTTAAATACTTTTCCTGGACCTGCCAACCATACAGCTCCCCTTTCCACGATAGGACACGGACACATACACACACGCACACATACACACGCATACACACAAACATGCAAACTTCTTGGAACAAACATTTTTAGGCATTTAGTCCCTTTTTAGAAGCCCCTTATACCTCGACGTGTTCGGGAAATACTTTGTTGAGCTCTGTGGAGCTCGCAGGGAAAGGGACTTAATACTTAATGAAACAGAGGGTACATGAGGTGCGTAGAATAAAAAGATCACCTGGTTAGAAAACCGAATTTCACGTGCAGAAGGAGTCTCTCATAATTCCTGTAAAAGCACAACTCCCCCCCCCCCCCCTCCTATATTACCCCAACCTCCACTAATAACCCCCCCCCCCCCGGGGAAAAACCCAGACACATGATACAAGGACACTGGGGGTTGACGGTACCTCACATTAACCCTTTGTGTCATTACGATATGAGGATATGGTCAACTGTCCACTCACTTCAAAGCCAGCCGTTGTTCGGCCAGTCGGTAGGGAAACTTGTGTTTGTTTTTGGTTATTTGTTTTTGTTTGGGTAAATGTTTTACGGCCCTAGCAACTCATATAAGAGCGAGGGACACTTGAAACCTTTTTAGTTTGGTAGGAATTAATATTGAATTTTGCGTGGATGATGGCCTGAGCCTATTCGATCAATTTTTGACAACCGAGGATCTTAAACCTGCGTAGCTTCTACACTGGACTTCCGATATTTTTGGCCCTTATCCGAGAAGGAAGGTTAGTTGTTAGATCTTACCTACCCTAGGATCAGGGGTGCTGCTCCAAGACAGCTGTGCGAAGGAGCCAAGGAGTACTCGTTGCGGTGGAAAGGCTGCAGAAAGAGCCAGCGTATAGAGAAGGAGCAAGGGGGTGGGGGCAGAACGTGGAGACGAATGCGGACGACAGAACAATGTTAGAAAGCAGAAATGGGGGTAAAAGGAGAACATTTTATCGAAGACAATTTTCCGAAGGTGTCAGGTTTCGAATGCTGGGCCTATTGAATGAGAGGCGAGCACCGTAACCTCTGGACCACGAGAGTTCCCTGTGCTTGTTTGTACATGGTCTCGGAAGTGATTCCAAAATCCAAAATCTTTTGGTTTTTCCCAAAGATGATGTTCTATATTTAGTACTAGAGTTCGTGGCATTGATGTCCCCCACGCAAAGATGTTATATATTTAGTTCAAGAGTTAGTGGCAGTGATGTCCACCACGTAAACGAATGGGGGCTGCGAGTGCCCACTTCGGGACGCTGAACCGCAAGGGCGAGACATGTGCATTTCAATAGAAATATGGGGGTAGGGTTGTGTTTAATTTACTAATTCTCGTGGGGAGCGGGGCGGGGGCTCAGATTGTTTATGTAAATTGGGGGACACCGCCTATGCCTATGAGGGTAAAAAGGCTCCCATGTCTGACACGTCATTGTTGTGAGCTCGTATAATATATTATAATCTCTTTGGTTTTTCCGACATATAGATTTTTCATCTCGGCACGATGTCCTGTCTCTTTGCTTTCACGATGATCCTTGTGACGGGTACTTTAGACATGAGCTTTAACGAACGGCTTACCGGGGTCTGTCACTGTGGTGTAGCGGTAAGGCACTTTGCTGTCACACAGAGGAGACCCTAGTTCGATTCTTAAGAGGGGTGAACATTTGTATTGCAGGGATTGAGCGTGTCACCGTCAGACGCAGAAAATCTGAGTTTGATTCCCGTGTGAGGTCTTATTCTTTTTTTTTCTTTTTTTATTTGCTTAAAATCGAGGATCTTGGTCTCTTTGTTGGAATGTTGTTTCACTGATATCCCAGGTTGTCTTTGACAGGTCAGATTGAAGTTCGCCTTCTTGGTGATCATAATGAATGGAGCGAAAAACCACATTAAAAAAACGTTTTAAAAGGCAATGCACAAACTTTAAGGGTTAATAATAGTTTAGTTTTTTTGTTCTATTTCGCTTGTATGTTGTTTTATTACTTTCTTTACTGCATTCTGATTTCCTGTAGTTCTCCAACATTGCCCTCCCATTTTCACTCTTTAAATTATTTTTTTCACTGCTTGCCTCATGCCCTCAAGAAATCATCAAGTCTGCAACGTTCACGAGATGTTACAAAGATCACGAGGTATAATTATTACAAAGTTCACGAGATTTTACAAAGATCACGAGGTATAATTAGTACAAAGTTCACGAGATTTTACAAAGATCACGAGATATTAAAATAACAATCACGTAATAGTTTTAGTACAAGTTTTACCCCACTTGTAACAATGCAGGAGCATAATAATAAATGTCGAAGATTAGAAGTGTTACAAGAGAGGAATAGGGGGGGGGGGCACTAGTGAATGCGGATCGGATCGGGTCGGGTCGGGTCATCGGGTCGGGTCATCGGGTCGGGTCATCGGGTCGGAGTGTATTCTGGTAGTTTCAGTGCACACTACAACCCCGCCGCGATTGTACCCGAAGACCTGGAATTTAAAATAGAGAAACCTTTAACCTACATGCAACCACACAGACGTGCAAACCGGGCTACGATTGGATGAACCTTTGACCCATGAATACATTAAGCAGGCCTATGGTACTCTTGGACTTCCCGCTCTCATGTAAACATCGCTAGGTCTCTGCATATATATATATCTCTCAACTTATCTCTCTCACTCCCTGGTACTCTCACCACCCTTCCTCCGTAGTGCTTTCTGCCCCTCTATCTCTTCCTTTATCTCCCCCCCCTCTCTCTCTCTCTCTCTCTCTCTCTCTCTCTCTCTCTCTCTCTCTCTCTTTCTCCCTCTCTCACTCTCCCAAGGTAGGGTAACAATCGAAAAAGCTTCCATTTTGAAACATGTATTACTAATAAATTCTTCTTCTTCTCCTTCCTCTTCTCCTTCTATTTTTTTCATATTTTTCTTGTTTCCCTCCTCCTCCTTCTCCTCCTCCTCCTCCTTCGTCGTCTTCTTCCTTTATGAGCGCTCCAAACCCGATGTGAGAAGTTAGAAGACGGTCAAAGGCGTGAGACCGAAACCGGGAATTCCCAGAGTACCGTAAGCCTATTTAATGTATTCATGGATCAAAGCTTCAGCCAACCGTAGACCGGTTTACGCCCTCATTGTAGTCGCATGTTTTAACCTCAATGGCTTACAGGGCCCCTTTCTGCTGTCAGTTCTCTGTTGCAGTGCTGCGGAAGGCTGGAATCTCATAAACATGGTTACAATTGTTAATGGAACAGCACAGTTTGTTAGTTTCGCTTTTATGTATGGGGGAGTAAAGCGAAAGGGAAAGGGACGAAAGGTGAACCCGCTGTGGCGCCGAACGCATTTGTTGTTGATTAAAAACAGCATTGGCGAAAAAAGGGATTACCCCCCCCCCCCCCCCCCCAAAGGTGGGGGCGGCGAATCCACTGTGTTTGCACGTTAACAAACATAAAAGAGAAGGAGGAGAAATAAGGACGATAGAATGTTTTATAGGGGGAAAAGGAGAACACTACACCAGAGCACCCACCAATCACCCATAATCACGAGATAACACAAAAGTTCGCGAGATATTACAAAGTTAAGTCTTCGTGCTACAACTCTTGACTTACAACCTTTGTGTCGCCTCAGTGCACACCCGATGTGAATTAGTCGAAATCGAATGTCGAGTCCTGGCTTTATCGAAACCCCCGATTGGATGTGTCAGAGAGGTTATATTAATATTAGAACTCGCAGCAGTGACGTAACACGTGTCAGACATGGGTGCCTTCTTGCCCTCATCGGCATGGCCGGTGTGCGCCTATTTGCATGAACAATCTGAGCCCCCACCCAGCTCCCCACGAGCTGTAGTGTATTAAAAGCACCCTGCACCCATGTATCAGTGCAGGGGCCTCTCGTGGGTCTTAAAAGTGGGCGTGCACAATTTAGGTTAAAGCAGGTTGAAGATAGTCAAGGGCATGATGAATGAGATGTTTTCTTTATCCTACCTGTTTTGAGAAAGAAGAAGTTTTCCTTTTGTTCTTTTGCTGCTGCAAAAATGTCCATTATTCTGTTGACGAAGTTGGGCAAGCTGTCAATGATGTCCTTGTGGATCGACATAAACGTCAGTGCGATTTCTATGATTTTGCCTACTTCTCTATTATGTAGTGTCGAGTTTGTAGTTCTTCAGAAATGAATAAAAGCCCGGGATTGTACGACCTTGAGCAGACTTAAATATTTCATTGCAATGTAATACTTATAATTCTGTTTGTAACTTGATTTTGTGCAAAACTGTAATATTACTGTAAAGGATCTTAAAAGAACTGCTGGAAACGACTTTTGGTAGTCCTGGAATTTGGAGGACTCGAAGATTGATAATGCGTTGAATTTATTTTGCTTCAAGAAACTGTCAACAATTTGAGAAACTATTATGTCACAGGCCTACTTTGGTGTTGTTATGTCTGTGCCTCTTGGAAGCGTGTTTTCCGTGATCTGTTTTGTTGATAAAACACGTATACTGTTTCTAATTTCATCGACGGCTACTTTAAACGTTTCTAGAGCTTGTTAGGTTGCTAAGGGCGTTGTACTTTTGTGTTAGAGGATCCCATAAACAGCATCCATGTGCGCGAACACTTTGTTGAAAAAGTGCAAATAGAAGAGAAATGTTTCGCTCTATAATACCTTCAGGATACCATCGTGGATGGAATTATCCCCCCACTGCATAGACTGAATTTCTGCAAGACAAAGCTCGATCTCTCCTTTCCAAATGAAGACTGTGCTTATTTGTTGAGACTGTACTGTAAATTCCACTTTGTTACAGACGGCCATGGAATATTCCGGTGACAAACGCGTCTGAGAACGTCGATGCATTTTGTAGAGTGGGCAAAATATGTCAAAGAGCCCGCATAGCGTTCCCGAAAAATGCCTCTGTTCCCAGGCAGATTACCCTTTTCATGACCGCGAAGGGCGAGTTCGTGAGTTTCACAGAACAAAATACACTCGATAACCTTACACAATACGTGCCTGTTCGTTATTGTGAAACGTTGCAATGCGATGACCAACGACAAGCTGTGCTGCTATGTTTACTTGTCCGAAAGTATTATACTTAACGGCATGGTTTATGTGCGCTCTTGATGACTCACGACTTTAATGCGTTGTTTCACTTAGACAAGATCAGTGAAACCTGTCTTAGACTATTACTTGGGGTCCTCAGTTCCAAAAAGCAGACAGGAGAAACAGCAGGCCTACAATGAGTATTAACCTAACGCTGACTATAAACCACTCCACTTTTTGTTGGAAGTGTTATTTTGATATCTTTGGGTTGGTGAGGACCGATTTCTTTCACTCTTTTCTTGTTACTTTGTTTGGTGAACTGATTTTATTTGCAGTCAACTTCATTCATCCTGCATTTGAATACACACTCGAGTAATAAAACTTTCACCACTACATCATTCCAACTTCTAACACAGTGACCTAATTACGTCATGTTGACCTCGCTCAAGTTCAGGGTCACAGAGGTGGGGCTAGAGATATAAATGGCAAGACAATGGACCAATCGCAAATCGCTGTGAGCACTCCGGTGGATTGAACTGTGTAGGCTGTCGTGAACTGGTTTGAGATTGCGTTATTTTAGACTGCCTCTATGGGCTTTGTTCGACTGGTGCACATCGGGATTGTGCCGCTTTATAAATATTTATGAACTTAGAAACTCGGTCAAAACGTCATCGTTGTTTGGGTCGGCCCATAGAGCATTTTCCGAGATAGATTACATCACTGAACATGCTATTTTTTTTTACTTGGGTGAAGCACAAGAACTTGATATGGTATAGTAGATGTTGTAGAGTTGTAAATGTTGTATTAAACGAATAGGCTCTGGCGAGGAACTTGTACGGAAACTTTGGGCGGCAGTGCACGACCGTGCTCTATGGACGAGCCGCCCCTGAAATTCAGTGCAAGCTTTGAGATTTCCTCCTCAGACAAACGAGACGCCTCCACTCGAGTCTCAAAAACTACTCACCCGTCTGTTAAACTGTGCATGTCTTGCTCTTGAGGTCCAGCGTCCCAAAGTGGGCCCACACAGTCCCCGTTCCTTTACGTGCCGGACATCACTGCCACGAGCTCTAGAACTTGATATAGATAACCTCTTTGGCATGCGTCCAAAAATACCCGTCACCTCCCGACAAAATCTAAAGACGGGCCGGTTGAAATGTGGTATTATGTACCCGTTTAGTAGGTCTGTGTTGTGACTCATAAAGCATAGGCCGAACAGAGCTAAAAATAATGTTACAATTTGAAAATTTAAAAAAATATATATATCGTATGTGTAATCAACACCTTAAAATAAAAAAGAATTCACAAAGACACATGGTTTGAAAGCACATAAACAATTTTTATATAATTTTTTTTTAATGAAAATGTATTTATCATGTCCATGTTACGTTCGTTGACCTTGTTACTATAGTTTGTACCCTGATAACAGGAAATGTCACAGTATTGTCAGACCTACTTACAGACACGTTGTGCGACACGTATGTAGGACCAAAAAAAAACCAATTTGTTTTTTAATCAGGCTATTCCTGCTTTGTAGGACATGCGGCCCAGTGTACCTTAGCTAAATTTTTGTCTTATCTGGAATTAGTGGATTGGTTTATATTTTTTTTCGTTTATTTATTCATTGATTTTTGTTTGTTTGTTTGTTGAATGAAAAGAATTTTTAAAAAGTCGCTTAACTGTTAAGATGGGCTAAACCCAGTATCCTTTTTTTCTTTTTTAAAAAATACCTCTTTTGATTACAAGACGAGACGAGACATGGACAATGCAGACATGCACAAGATCAGGGTTCAGGTCAAGGTCCAGGCAACACAAGATAAATTGCTACTTTTATTTTCTAGATACTTGCATCGTGGTTTGGTGCCCCCCCCCCCTCCACACACACACACTCACACACACACACACACACACACACACACACACACACACACACACACACACACACACACTATA
>NW_004798601.1:25765-28265 GCF_000002075.1 Aplysia californica | reverse complement strand
CATCAATCGACGCAATTCATATCATATTTCAAGAGGACTGTTAATTCCATCATCCTGTTCCGTCAGGGCCACCCCAGGCTGAGAGGAATAATTATATAACATCTCAGTAAATAGACAAAGATTATCGCTAACGATTCTCTCTACAGAGTGAATCGATTCCCCCCCATTCCCAAAGGGGGGACATTTCTCGTTCATGCACAGTAGAATTGTAAGTGGGCTGACTCAAGTCACACTCATAACTGTGCCGGATCTCCCAAAGGGAACTACTGCTTTTTCTTTCCTAATCTTTACTATTGTCAGTTTCCTCTACTTCTTTTGTATGTTTGTCACTCTCTTGTGACCTACTATTTCCGGGGTGCCTTGATGGTGGAAGCAGACTTTGTGCTGTTCAAGCTAGAGAGGTGAGCAGAGTAAGCCTGATTCCCTGTAAAGACTTTTCTGTTGACACCCATCCCCTGGCGCTCATATGACCTTCATCTGCGTTTGTCCCGGCAGCGACCCGCCAATGGCGGCCACGATTCTTGGCATTTTTTGGTCCGTCAATGGCGGCCACGATTTTTGCATAATTTTTCAAAAAAAGACAAAACAACAAAGCTACTTCATAACATATTAGACATGTACATTGTGTTTTGATAAGTTTTAAGATGTCCATGTGTATCTATTTTCATGCGGAGAATATACATTACGTTACATACTATTTCTATTGCTGTCAGTCTTTTATTTTTCCCTCTTTGTTGTGTTTTAATTTGTTGGTGAGATAATTTTTCAAAAAAATTGTTTTGATGATTTGTTTTTCTTTTTTTGCGTTTATACAGAGTAATGTCATTTAATTTAATGCTGTTCCTACCCTTTTAAAAATATAAATGTGTTATGTTAGAGCATGTCTCCACCAAAACCGAATACTGACACTGGCACACCCCAATTGTGTGTAATTCCATAATATAATTTACATGTGGTATCGTGCAAGCCTACTTTTTCTTGAATTACACACGTGTAGGGTTAAAACAGCCAATCTTCAGATAGGTGAACACGCTCCCTAAATGGTTAATTTTTGTTATACGTGCTGTTCTAATTTTTATTTCATTCTCTTGTGAAACCTTTATTTTTCACTTTTTTACCCTCTTGGCGTCTACAAATGATATTCTGGATGCTTAAAACAGAGCACAAGAAATTCTGGTACTATAGATTGTTACCTCTATCAACACATTGCTATTTTACGTCATTACGGAGAGTTGAAAGCCTGAAAATTAATGGCAACTTTTGGCAACATTTGCCACTTTTTGTGGCAGCTTTTGGCAACTTTTGGACAAACAAAAAAATGACAACAAACGCAAATGCTAGCCTTATGCAGTTGCGACCGCCGTAAAACCCTCTACTATAAAAAAAAAAGACTTGAATCGACCTCATTTCTTCTACATTTTGACTCAAGGAGGTATTATAAAGATTAATCCTCCAGGCTTATTCCACTTTTGTGATTTATGCACTCCAAATTTTCAAAGATGAAGAACCGGTGCGCACGGCTTGTGAACGGAACCCTCATTTGTTTACAATGGCATGTTAGAAGACGAACTTTCCCAAAATCGGACTTAAACGAACTAATGAATCCCTGAAAATTAAACTACAGTGGCTTCAAACTCCTCAATTAAACTGTGCAGCCTTTAAATGATTCTGAACCGCTGTTTGTTTGTTTTTTGAAATTCGAAAGTTATGTGGTTGGGAAGTGTTAGGTGGCCAAAGTGACGAACTTTCACAAAAATAATCTATCTTGACATTTAGGGTCGACTAGTTTCAGAGGTAAAATTAGCGAGAAAATTGCCTTGAAAACTGAAATCCTGCAATTTATGTTCAGTTCTCAGTAAAAATCCACAAAAAAACGTGTTTTAAAACGAATATAGGCCTAATGGTGTTGAGACAAAAACCAGAATTTGAGAAAAATTGCCAAACGGGCAGAAAAATGCCGATTTCTTCCACTTCAATGTTTAGACGAGCGTCTGATTTCGCTACAATGCCTGTTGTTTATACTAGAAACAATCCGTTCCCTGATGGTAACCCAGTAGTAATCTGATAGTACATGCAAATGATAAGAGATGAGTGTAACAACTTATCCCAAACACAAGGACTGCTTATCTTATGATACAGTTGTTGGTTTTTTTTGTAGTATTTTTGTCCTAAATTGGTAGGGCAGGGCGTCTGCAGTGTAACAGCAAGGTGTTTCGTCGTCGGGGGCTCTTGCGCAGTCTAGAGGTTAGGGTGTTCACTTCTTATTCCACAGGTCCCGGGCTCGATACATGACATGAACGAAAAATTGTATTCTTTCTCTTTAAAAAAAAATCTCTTTTCACCTACTTTCCCACCACCTTTTAATCATGTTCTGTCGTCTGCTTTCATATCCACTGTCTGCCTCCCCTTCACCCTTTTTGGTCTTCTTGTCTTCTGTCTTTTATTGCTGTTGTTGTTGTTGTTGTTGTTGTTGTTGTTGTTGTTGTTGTTGTTGTTGTTG
>NW_004798601.1:22168-24440 GCF_000002075.1 Aplysia californica | reverse complement strand
TCTCTCTCTCTCTCTCTCTCTCTCTCTCTCTCAAAGTTAAACAAAAACAATAATAAAGTGTACTCTATTGTTGTTGTTGTTGTTGTTGTTGTTGTTGATCTAGCAACAGCTGGGCTCTCGACTTTCTGTCCTATATCATGTAGTGATGAGTGCAGGTTTGTTGCAGTTGCTGTAATGTTCCATAAAGTGCGTTATCAATGTTAGGTCTCGGACGGACAAGCGTAGCTCTGATGTCATTCAGGGATGTGCTCTGGAAAAAAGGTGATGATCCACAGTCTCATATATGCATAGTCACACAAATGACACATTGAGGGAAGTTCTGGTTTTATTCTGTTCAAAAGGAAGTTGAGCTGTAAAATTGTGTTCTGTTCTTAATCGGAAGATTGTGGTCTGTTTCTTTCTCTGTAGGTGGTTGATATTGTCATTTTTGTTTGTTGCGATGATATGTTAGAAAAACTGCCTTGCCTGTCTTTCTCAAGGCTCATTAATTGTTCATCCAATCTTATTTGTCGTTATTTTGAATGATTTTTTTTCAGTGTTGTTTGAGGTTGAAGTGTTGGGCTGTTACTGTCTAAATCCCTGTTTGGTGTGGGTCAGCTTTGTCATTTCCAGGTATGTTTTAGTGTCCAGGAATCCACTGCATCCTCAGGATGACGCCTCAGGATGTCACCAGGTGATGGGAGCCAAACAATATGATATGAGTCAAGTCTTGGTTTAGATGATGGTCATTTTCTATCGCTTGCAAAACTGGAAGAGAGTCAGTTAAAATCACAATACATGTACTCTGTATTTTGTTTGGATGAATGTAAAAAACTATGCGGAGATGGTATAGTGCTGTTTCAATTGCCATCATTTCTGCTTCGTAGTTGTTGCATTTCTCTCCACAGACGGCAGAGATCTCATTGGAGCTTCCATCTGGGTATTGTATTAATATTTCACATCCGGCTTTGGTTGTGCCTCTGAATGCTGAACCGTCTGTAAAGACGTGTATCCAGTCATCTGAATAGCTGTCGATTGTTTGATGTGATGCAGGTGTCAGCGTCATGGTTGGTTTTTCCAAAGAAATGTGGGGAGGGATATTTTGGGTGACTCTTTTGGTTTATTTTCTGTTTTGTGGTAAATGGTGACTCTCCATTAGTTCTGTAATGTGATCCATGATTGATTTTGTTGAAGTCTATGTTTGGTTTCCATGTTTCTACTATTTTCCTGTTTGGGTGGTTGGGGCATATTCTTTTGATTCTTTCCTGGAGCTCCGAAACTGCTTTATATATCTGCGAATTCCAAGGGGTTCAACATTTGAAAGGATTTCACATTCGGCAGTAGGTGTGGTTCTCATGCCACCGTTTATGAAACGAAGGTCATCATTATTTTGGACCTTGTCAAGGGTGTTGCAAGTAGTCGTACTTCACATTGTGAGTAGGCTGTTGCTGTATTCCAGGGAAGATCGGACATAACCAAGGTATAGAGCTCTCAGAGTTCGTTTGTCTTATCCCCATGAACTGCTTGCGAGTTTCTTTAAAAGTTGGAATCTTCTTTTCGCCTTGTTCTTTATGCTCTCCTCTTGGCTTTTCAAGGTCAGACTTTGGTCAAGTTTGACTCCTAGATACGTTGGTGGTTTTTCTCTGGGGAAATTTTCATTTCGTATCTTCAGTTGGAGTATTACTTTAGCTGTTGAATGGCTCTTTGTGAAGATGGTGTATCCTGTTTTCGTGCAGTTCATTTAAGATTCATGTACCAAAAATCGGTGAAATTTACTGTCAACTTTAGAAATTTAAAAAAGCCTTACGTGTGATAAACATAGATTTATTTAGTTGAAATTGAGAACATTTTGCACACACAGTAACACTGGCGAAAAATCGCATTTGCGGCGGGGTTTTGCAGACTGTGATAGTGGAACTTGGCTTTTTCTTCTGGTATAAAATATTTCGTGGTCACATAGAGGATACTGCCGATATGTAGTCTCAAAAGTGTCGATTACGCCATGACCTGCCCGCCTGTAGCTAATGCGCAACGGAGCGGCCAGTGACCCCCCGCTTAACCCGGCACGGAGCGGTTCCGAAGGTGATTTAATAACTTCCAGATGTCGCTTGCCTGGGAAACTAAGAGGCACGATTTCGGTCAGTTTTCAGCGCAGTGCTGTCTGGCTTTCTCTCTTTTTGCCACAGCAGTCTGGATTTCTTCACTCCTAACAGGGTTTGAAACTTCTTCTGCATCCCCTTGGAAAGTGCTGAGATGCAGCTTTAAGAATAGTTTTAGTGACTTGTTTATTGAA
>NW_004798601.1:14668-17168 GCF_000002075.1 Aplysia californica | reverse complement strand
TCTGCAACGTATTATCATGATTTATTCTCCCCAGCAGTTTGTAATTTTCTATTCTTCACATACATACAAAAATCCGTTGCGCAACTTATCCTCAAATAGCTCTTAAACGAGTGAATCACCGTCACCCATACTTTGCACAACAGTTTGTATCAGTTTGTCTTATCTTAATCATATTTTTCCAAAACAGTTGAGACTGGATGAAAAAACAAATTGTTTTCTTAAATTTATACAAAATACTATTAATCTCCGTCACGCGGAAAATGAGATTGTTGACAGTGCTTCCCGCTTCTAGCACACATTTCACATACGCATAATAATGAGATTGTTCACAGTATTTCCTGCTTCTAGCACACATTTTATATGCGCATAATAATGAGATTGTTCACAGTACTTCCTGCTTCTACCACACATTTTATATGCGCATAATAATGAGATTGTTCACAGTACTTCCTGCTTCTAGCACACATTTTATATGCGCATAATAATGAGGTTGTTCACAGTACTTCCCGCTTCTAGCGCACATTTTATATGCGCATAATAATGAGATTGTTCATAGTACTTCCTGCTTCAAGCCCACATTTTATATGCGCATAATAATGTCCTACGTCACAGCTCACCAATGACATTTTTAGTGGCAAAACGTGTTACAAGAAATTAATGTTATAGTGAACTCATTTTTTGCACCAAAGGTTCTCAAAACTTGCGTTCAATAAGCATAACGTCGCGATAAGAAAACAATGACAGACTTGCTTTTAGAAGCGATATTGCCAGAACAGTAAACTTTTTAAAAGGTGTAGAAATCATCGACTTGGATTTTCTATTTGTATTAACTTTTTTATTAAGGAATTTTCTAGAATACAGTATGCAGGAGTTTGACAAAAAATATTCATCAGTTAAGACAAATTAATATAAGTCATTGTGCAAACGTTGGAGAATCTATGTGCAACAGTTAAGGAGATATTTGACAATAAGTTAGGCCACGAATTTTTAACCACACTATAAACGTCTATTCCGTTGTTTACATGTTCATGTTTTTTTCACCCCATTGCTGCAAGTTTTATTTCATTTCGTCACTCTTAAGATAATTACCTAAGTCATGTCACACTCATAAGGTAATTACCTAAGTCATGTCACACTCATGAGATAATTACCTAAGTCATGTCACACTCATAAGATAATTACCTAAGTCATGTCACACTCATAATGTAATTACCTAAGTCATGTCACACTCATAAGATAATTACCTAAGTCATGTCACACTCATAAGGTAATTACCTAAGTCATGTCACACTCATAAGATAATTACCTAAGTCATGTCACACTCATAAGATAATTACCTAAGTCATGTCACACTCATAAGATAATTACCTAAGTCACGTCACACTCATAAGATAATTACCTAAGTCATGTCACACTCATAAGATAATTACCTAAGTCATGTCACACTCATAAGATAATTACCTAAGTCATGTCACACTCATAAGATAATTACCTAAGTCATGTCACACTCATAAGATAATTACCTAAGTCATGTCACACTCATAAGATAATTACTTAAGTCATGTCACACTCATAAGATAATTACCTAAGTCATGTCACACTCATAAGATGATTACCTAAGTCATGTCACACTCATAAGATAATTACCTAAGTCATGTCACACTCATAAGATAATTACCTAAGTCATGTCACACTCATAAGATAATTACTTAAGTCATGTCCGCCTCATAAGATGATTACCTATGTCATTTTTGGGCCGGTTTCGAGTTTTTGGTTCTGAAATGAAGAACAGAGCCAGCTTTACTATATAGTTCACGTGGACAAAAGAATAATCCAAATATAAACTCAACTAAATTTACCAACATTCAAGCCTTCCACAAAGTTCGAAAGAATCAATTTCTTTTTCCTCATTTTCTCAAAGAGCTAAAAATGGCTTAGGCATTAATTTATCTTATGAGCATGACGATTTGCGACGTGAATTTTTAACTGTCTGTCATTAGTTTTAGCTAGACGTTTACAGACCTTGCAACGCAATAAGGTCATTATGAGTGCCGGAGATTAGAGGTGTTTACAAAAGAGTAACAAGACACAAACAAAGAAGGAGGACAGATAAGGATGACATGTTTGATAAGAAAGAAAAAGCAAACCACACGAGAGCACCTGCCCAGCAGAAAGACCGAGATACTCGATAAAAATTCTCCCAACACATGAATACAAGTCGTGTCTTTTACAAGCAACTGCGACGTGCCGAACTGCTACACCACTTACCTTGGGGCTCCAGAGGTTCTTAGTGAGTGCTCAGTTAGTTAAGACTCAAGAGTAAAGTCAAGCAAGTGTCGGTGACACGGGGATCAAACGGGTGGTCGCTGGGGTTGGGGTGTGTCCTTGAGCAAGACACGACAACCCTAGCTAAAAAAAAACCCATGGCGCTGTACAGTGGCGATCAGCAATGACATGTTTGTGAAATTGTTATGTACTGGTGTAGTATTGTGTATTTGTA
>NW_004798601.1:8936-11388 GCF_000002075.1 Aplysia californica | reverse complement strand
TGTGTTTCTCTTTGCTCAAACAAAAAGACAAAAAACAAACAAAACAAAACAAAACAACAACAACAACAAAAACAGGGCACATGACGCGGGTGGTTGGAGGGCGACACTGTTAGATTATATTTCTTTTTAAAATTTCCTTAGTTACTTCTATATATCTGTCTTGCTTTTTCTCCAGCACTAAAAGACCATTATGGTGTCGATGTGCGTCATTTTACTGAAACAGACAAACAAACAAACAAACAAACAAAACCAGAGCTAATGGCCTTGGTTCGAATCCCAAGGCTGTCCATCCACTTGGTTCAGCGTTCAATGAGACCGGGCGTCAACCTCTGGGGGTGGTTGGAGGTTGCTCTGGTGTGGTTTGCTCCTTCCTTCCTATCAAACATCAGCTATCGTCTGTATCCCTCCCTCTTCTTTTGTGTGTTTGTTACTCCCTCACATTACTTCTAATCTTGGGCGCTTATAAAATCACTTTTGTGTTACAAGTGCCTTAGAACTCTTACTAAAATGAAAACTTCTGCCTTTAAAATGAACTTATTCCCAGTTTCTTTACTATTTTTTATTGTTAAGATAACCACGCCCCATTATGATTTTTAAAAAATGTATATATTTTTTTTTAGATGCTGGTGTCTACGCCACCATCAACGTTAAGATGCTTTATCCATCTAAGCTCAAGTTGCGCAGTCAGAACCTCACTTCCTAAATACTTACTTACGTTTATTTTTTTAAATCCTCTTTTGCCGTTAAGCGTCGAGAGGAGATGCAGTTTTCTATGGTAGGCCAGCTCCGCAGCTCTTTCAGTTGTGATATTATTACTTCTTAGGATTTTCCTGACACACTCGATCCACCTTTTGAGTGGCCTTCCTCTTCCTTTATAGCCTGAGTGCTTGATGTTGTAGGCTTTCGAGGCTGGCTGGCCAGGTGACATACGTAACAGGTGGCCAAACCATTTTATCCTCTGTCTTTCTATGTAACGCAGACAGGACTCAGTGCCAACAGCTGGTCTTACTTCTTCATTTCTCTGTCTGTCTCGTCTTGTGATGTTAAGGGTTTTGCGGAGACTTTTCATTTCGCATGCAGTGATTTTGCTTTCATGGGTCTTACTTAATGCCCAGGTCTGACACTGGTAGAATTTAGGATCATTTAGGAGGTCCAGGTCTGAACATCCATGTCAATAGTAAACAACTGAAACATGTGAAGGAGTTTAAATATCTTGGCAGCACTTTTACTAAAAACGGGTCCCTAGACAGAGAAATAGAAATGCGAACTCAAAAAGCAAACGCTGTCACCTACCAGCTCGCACTCCTCCTATCTCATTCAAACATCTCCATGGACACAAAGAGGCAGCTTATCACCTCAATATTCAAACCAACATTATGCTACCAGTGCCAGACCTGGACCTCCTAAATGGTCTGATTCACTTGTGTCGATATGGGAATAAAAACACCTACATAAAAAAGGGACGAAAAACAACCAAAAACAAAACAAAACAAAACGAACCAAACCTAACCCAAAAACCATAACTTCCCCTCGTGCCTTCCTCCGTACTCCCTAGGTCTTCACACAGAGTCGCACGGCATGACGGGAAACTACATGTACGACATGTCACGTGACGAGTACTTCCTGATTGGCACCAACCCGGAACAGTCGAACCCACACTGGTGGGGCGGGGGGGAGCCGCTCTGGGTCACGGCTAACAGACAGGTAGATTTTCTACATCTATTTATTGAGTCAGGTACATCTATTTATTGAAATATCTAGACCTATTTTTAGAAACAGGTATTATAGACAGGTACATCTATTTATAGAGAGAAATGCATCTATTTATAGAGAGAAATGCATCTATTCATAGAGACAGGTGAAGCTATATATAGCATTAGGTAGATCTATTTATAGAGATGTAGATCAAGAGACCGTAAATATTTATATCGGATTTATAATCATTGGGTAGAAAAAGTTCCCTTCAGGACAATATAGTACCATTTCGTCATAATATTATCTGATCTTATCTTAGATCTATTTATAGAGGTTAGTGTTTACACCCTCTAACGTTAGAGAACATATAAATGCTGTCTACGTTCTCTAATGTTCAGTGCTTCCTAGCGTGGCACTGAATCCCGGCCGCGGAAGATAGATTTTTTTTTCTCCTCCTCTCGACTGACCAACAATTTGCCCCCGGACCCCCAACCAGGGCGAATAATAATTGGCAGGAGGAACAATTGGCAGGGGTCTGTGGGCCGCAGGAGGCCTCCGTAAGCTGAATAAAATTTGCAATTGAAGAGCTAAAATTTGACCTCTCTGAGCTTAAAATTAAAAAAAAATGTATTAGGCTCACAGACCAAGGAAAACCATTATTGAAGTTTAGTTAGTTTTAGTAGAGGTTTTACGGCGCTCGCAACTGCATAAGGTCATACGAGCGCCAGAAGATTAGAGGTGTTACAAGAGAGTAACA
>NW_004798601.1:5190-7318 GCF_000002075.1 Aplysia californica | reverse complement strand
ACTGTATTTTTTAAAATTAATTTTTTAAAAAAGATTTATTTGGGAACGTGGGTGGGGGTCATTCCACAGTAATTGATCACCGTGGGGAAACTAAAATTCGGAAATGGATAAGAGCTATTGTAGAGGGAGACAGAGTCGTAGTGCTACCTCAGAAATAGAAAGTTTTATCAGCTCAGTATCTAAAGTAAAGTAAACTTGTTCCCGCATCCGATCCGGACATTGGCGATTGCTTTGTTAGTGAGACAATTTCTTGGGCTTTCAGCATATTGTGGTAGGGTGGCCAGTTCCTTTCCACGCCGCTTTACTTCCCCAATTCGAAGTCAGGTACCCATTACTGCTGGGTGGGCAGGAGGGGGCGAAAAAAATCCGTGTCCGAACCTACCAAGGCTCGAACCCGGACTTTCCACTTCGGAGACGAGCCCACTAACCACTCCCCCCACGCACAGTACATGTACCTACTTTTAAAAAAAATTGACGTCAAAGATTTTGAGTTTCACATGTCTTTTCGAATGCAATTTTCTGAATATCTTGTTAACGACTCAGAATAAACTTACGGTTTTGATACAGCATAATATAGAACATTTGGTTTCTGATCTCACGGTCTTAGTAACTCAAAACAGCCAAGAATGCCAGATAGAACTTTGTAATCATGAGGTAGTGAACTGTCTTGTGGTAGTCTTGAGGTAGTGAACTGTTTTGTGGTAGTCTTGAGGTAGTGAACTGTCTTGTGGTAGTCTTGATGTGAACTGTCTTGTGGTAGTCTTGAGGTGAACTGTCTTGTGGTAGTCTTGAGGTGAACTGTCTTGTGGTAGTCTTGAGGTAGTGGACTGTCTTGTGGTAGTCCTGAGGTAGTGAACTGTCTTGTGGTAGTCCTGGGGTAGTGAACTGTCTTGTGGTAGTCTTGAGGTAGTGAACTGTCTTGTGGTAGTCCTGAGGTAGCGATAGATAGTGAGACGCTATGGGCGGTCCCAACAGGAACCTGTTTATACATGTCCAGCTGAGCTAAGAATGAGCGACCAGCTATGATCGCCGATGTCTGTTTCAGATTTTATCCACGGAGAAAGGAGAAGGAGGAAAAGGAGAAGGAGGAAAAGGAGAAAGGAACGGAAAAGGAGAAGGAAAATGAGAATAGAAAAATAGTAGAAGTGGAGAAGTGGTGACAGAGAAAAGGAGAAACACAAAAGGAGAAGGAGAAGGAGAGAAGGAGAAGGAGAGAAGGAGAAGGAGAGAAGGAGAAAAGGAGATAATGAAAAGGAGAAGGAGACGGAGACAAAGGAGAAAAGGAGACTGAGAAACAGACTCGGAGAAGAAGGAGAAACAATAATCATTCCCTCTGCTATATTTACACGTCTATAACAATGCTCTCACCCAGGGCATGAGCAGCTACATGTTCTACTGGCTGGGCTGTGAGGTGGAGATCCGGGGAGTCCGCCCAGAGTTCTGCCAGCCCTACACCGGGGTACCCACCATGCCTGACTTCCGGTCTGCTCTGACCACCAGTTTTAACCTGCTGACCAACGGGACCACCAATCTCACCGGTACTTTAATTTGGTCGATTATAGACACTATAGGTTTTTGGAGTTTGGTTGTTGTTGGGGTTTTTGTTTTTTGTTTGTTTTTTTGTTTGTTTTTTTATGGTGTTTTTTTGGTAAGAGTTTTATGGCACTTGCAGCACATAAGGTCAAATATTGTTGTTATCAATCCAGAGAAGGTCATATGACAGCCGAAGATTAGAGGTGTTACAAAGAGAGTGAGAAACACAAAAAGAAGGAGGAGCGATAAGGATGATAGATGTTTGATAGGAAAGAAGGAGTGAATCACACTAGAGTACCCGCCAACCGCCCGCTGATGATTGTACATTATTATTATACGTTTAAGGACTGAAAAGAAGTCCTGAAAATAATTCTCTTTCTTCCAAGCTGCATGAGGTTGGATTGCTTAAAGAAAATCAGGCAGAGACTCAACATTAAAAAGAATTACTTTAGACATTTCGGACAAAGAGCCTTATTCAATTCGCAAGCACACACGCACAGACGGACACACGGACGCACGCACACACGCATGATCGCGTGTACTCTCTCCCATTCTCTCTCTCTCTCTCTCTCTCTCTCTCTCTCTCTCTCTCTCT
>NW_004798601.1:0-1574 GCF_000002075.1 Aplysia californica | reverse complement strand
ACACACACACACCAAAGTCACACCCATTCACGTTCTAAAACGTTCCTTGTTAAAAAGTTAATTTCCAAAATGTCTCATCAACAACACAATGTAAGCTGTCACCTTTCTCTCCCCCTCCCCCACCCCCTCCCCCACGGGGGATAGCCGTTACTCCAGTGTGGTTTGCTCCTTCTTTCCAATCAAACATCTATCGTCCTTATCTCTCCTCCTCTTTGTAGGTGATTGGCGATTTCTCTAGCTTAGTTACATCCTTCTTTCCCAAATAACATTTTTATTATATAGCCCTTATCTCTCCGTTTTGTGTTTCTTACTATCTAGAAATACCTCTATTCTGCGGAACTTATAATACCCTGTTGTACATGTAATTCCTGTGCTCTAAAAGTCTTTCTAAAACTAAACTTCCTTTCTTTGCATGTTAATCTCTAGTAACACCTCTAGTCTTCAGCACTTATTTGATCTAACTGTGTTGCAAGTGCCGTAAAACTCTTACCAAAAAAAACTATGGTATTCTCGTGTAACACCTCTAGTCTTCGGCAGCTGTATGACCTATACGAATTACAAGTGCCTTAAAACGCTTACTAAAACTAATAGATTCATAAATAAATAAGTAAATAAGTAAATAGATGCATACCTAAATGCATTATATATACACTTACTTCCATCTCTCCAGCCTGTGAGCCCAGACTTCCCGCTCAAAAAGGGAACCCCTATGGCCGGCACACACGGCTATGACAACAAGGAGAGAGACATGAGAGGAATTTTCTACGCCTTAGGACCACGTAAGTAAACAAACGTATCGGAGCCAATAACTACTAGAAGACATCGCCGTCTGGGATAAATGTCAGCCTAATGTGCGCTGATTTTGTATTTTTTCTGCGTTTTTAATAATTTTCAAACTATAGTGGAAAAAATTGATTTAAATTGTTTTAATTTAATTAGATCTAGGCTCCGCACAAAATAGACGCGTGTCCATTGTCCATCGGTGATCGAAATCCTTTTTAATTTAGCTTTAGTAGAGGGTTTTACGGCGCTCGCAACTGCATACAGTCATATGAGCGCCTGAAGATTAGAGGTGTTACAAGAGAGTAACAAACACAACAAAAAGAAGAAGGGGAGATAAGGACGATAGATTTGATAGGAAAGAAGAAGCAAACCACACCAGAGCACCCGTCAACCGCCTACTCGAAATCCTTTTTGGGGAATCTTTGGTTAAAGTTGAGCGCTTACTGTGGTAGATTTACAACAACTTATTTGGAAAGCCTGAAGAGATGGGTGGCGGGGAAAGATCAAATTAAATGCGTCGTAGAGTAGTGGTAGTGGTAGAGTCATGTGCTCGTCAATTTTTGGAATGCGAAATTGTCTGTATAATTTTTCAGTTTTAGTAGGAGTTTTACGGCTCCTGCAATACAATACGGTCATCATATAAATGCTGAAGATTAGAGGTGCTTTAAAATAGTAAGATTGTTGGGGGGGGGGGTTGGTTTAGTGTTTTACGGCGCTTGCAACTGCATAAGGTCATATGAGCGCGCGGGACACACCTAATATTTTCAGTTGGTAGGAAATTTTGAATTTTG
>NW_004798600.1:115298-116456 GCF_000002075.1 Aplysia californica | reverse complement strand
CGGAGTAGGGGGGGGTGAGGAAAAATAATAATGGCGAGAATGGAGGAGGATAGACGGAAAGAATTATGAGTGCAGAGTGTGCGTGTGAGTAAGGGAAAGGGGGGGGGGGGCAGAAAAACTGGGAGGGAGGGTGTTAAAGTGAAAAGAGCAGACAGCGACTGGGAGTAGGATGAAGATGTCGAGGGGGGATAAGGGTTGAAAGTGAACGGACATGACTTAGTGTGGAGGTAGAGAAAGAAAACAAGTTTTTTTGTTTTTTTTATAGTGTACAGGTACAGAGTTGGAAAGAAGGTTGAGGGGGGGGGGGTATGGAAGCTGGAGGTAATGGGCCGAGGTGGATAGGTCCAGACAAGAAGCACGGAGAAGAAATTCTCACGGGTCGTCTTATTTTTCCCGTCGTTACCCGTCGAAGGCAAAAGTGTGAGAAATAGAGAATTGCAATTTATTTCCGGAACGTTGGGGAAAAGAATGGAGAACGGTTAGCAGACTGAAGAATATGTCGTCAACATGAGAAAAGAGAAATCTTAAGCACAGAAGAGACATGTGAATATATGTCACTACATTATTATTATTCAAAAGTTTGAAATGTTACACAATTGCGTTTTCTAAAATACAGTTCCAAGTGCTTGAAGGTAAAGTATAAAGAGGGAATAAGAACGGTGTGAAGAAAAAAGAAGTTAATAGAGGGAGGAGGAAGAGGAGAAGGAAAACGAGAAGGAAGAGGCGGAGGGGGTGTTGGCAGAAGGAGGGGAGGAAAGAAAATGGAAAAACCAAAGTAGAGGTGGTTTTCTAGAAAATCAGGATAACGCATAGATTGAGGGAGACACGAAGGAGAGATTAGAGTAGAGGAAGGCAGGAGGAGGATGAGGAGGAGGATGGGGAGGAGGAAGAATTGATTACTGTTTGGAAAGGCCGGGGGCATAACTAGGATTGTCAGGGGGAAGTTCCGAGTGAACCGGGGCTTTGGGGTAAAATATGGGGCGAACGATGGGAGAGAGAAGGGAGAGCCACGGGAGAGTGAAGGGAGAGGGATGGCAGAATGAAGCGCGTGTGGGATAGATGGACCGAATGAAAGAGAAGGTGAGGGAGAAAAAGAGAGAAAGGTGATAGAGAGAGCGAGAGATAGGGGGAGAGAGAGAGAGAGAGAGAGCAAGCGAG
>NW_004798600.1:93944-111219 GCF_000002075.1 Aplysia californica | reverse complement strand
GAAGAAGAAGAAGAAGAAGAAGAAGAAGAAGAAGAAGAAGAAGAAGAAGAAGAGGAAGAACAAGAACAAGAAGAGGAAGAACAAGAAGAACAAGAAGAGGAAGAACAAGAAAACTGAGAAAGAAGGGATGGAGAGGAAGAGAGAATAAGAAAGTGAGATAGAGAGAGAAAGCGAGAGAAAGCGAGAGGGGACGGGCAAGCATTTTAGTCAAGTCAGTCACAAATAAACGGCTCGCCAATGGTGGATTGCCTGCCAAGGAACGTAACTGTAATAAAAAGCAACGAATGATTTACCGCCACATGAGTTGTCTTCCTTATTGCCTGTTCGCACATGAGCGGTGGGCTGAAGAGAGCCTTGAAATATGTGAGGCAGCGTGGTGGAATCAGGCTCTCGTCAATTTTTGGGCACATAGAGTTATTGGTATCATCTTAAAGCTTGTTCATTTGTCTTTATTTTGATGAAAAAATATCCATTTATCTTGAATACAAGTCGAGATATTTGTGAATGAAGGAGGTCGGGGTGACCTATTTTCAGAGGTAACATTAATGAGAAAATGGCCGCAAAACATTAGTTATTTCCTTAGCTTAAGAGTCCGTGGTAACTGAAATATTTATTTTTTGTGCATTTAATCAACGTTTTTCTGAAAAATCCACACAGAAATGAGTTCTTTAACGGGCATGAAAGGTGTTGAGCCAAAAAAACAGAAATTTTATAAAAATTCACAAACCAGCGGAAAAATGCAAGTTTCTTCACTTTGATTATTTTGACGAGAGCCTGATTCCACCAGGCTGCCTCACATATAGGCCTACCTACTACAGCTGCTTTTATCGAACTGAGTCGGCATAATATATTTACATAGTTGTAAATTTTGTTTACACTCATGCTTTTTATCGTTGTTGTTACGATTTGATGGCTTTGCTGATTCAATAAGTTAACCAATAATTGGCAATACTTTCTATTTATCTATACCTAAGTAATGGGTGGTTGGCGGGTGCTCTGGTTTGGCTTGCTCCTTCTTTCTTATCTAACATCTATTGTTCTGATCTCTCCTCCTTCTTTTTTTATGTTTGTTACTCCCTTGTAACACCCAATCTTCCGCACTTATATGACCTCATTGTGTTGCAAGTGCCAAAAACTCTTACTAAAACTAAACACCCAAACTTACCTCAGTTCCACCATCCTCAGGCTTCTGCAATGGCATCGCACAGTGTGATCGTGACCACCCAGGCCACGCCCAGCACCCAGGACCCCAATCCCCAGCCCCAGCCTCCTGTCACCCAAACGCCCAGCCAGCCTGGCACCCTGACGTCGCCCAGATCCATCAACTGCTCAGTGCCTACCGCCACAGAGTTCCTCCGCCACCAGGCCCCGCCCCCTGCCTTCAGGCCTGCCCCGGACTTCACCCCATCATTCTTCACCAATGGCCATGGGACAGCTTTGTTCCGACCCGGTTTCCCAAGCTACCCAGCTCACCACCACCCGTCTGTGTTGCCTCATGCTCCGATCACGGCCAGCACCACTACAAATGGAGAGTTTGGTAGGTATTATGTAACTGACTCATTCTTTTTTTCCCTTTTTCTTGCCCTCTATTTCTGTCTCTTTGTAGGTCTATCTCTGGCAATCCTGTACACACACACACACACACACACACACACACACACACACACACACACACGCTCACAAGCACACACAAACGCATACAAACACACACACACACACACACTCTGACACAGGCACACAAGGACATACATGCAGTCACAATATACCATCATTATCATCTCTTTCATCCTTATTTGCCAGAAGTCCATTTCTTCTATGCTTATATGAGAGTTGACATCTGTACGTATAGAAAAAAGAAATATTAGTCCAAGAATTTTGTACCCTCTAAGAATGAATCTTTTCAACTTCTAAATCGCAAATACACATTACTGTCAATGGTATATGTATGCCTACTAGATTTTACCATTCTCATTTTCTGTGATTTTTTTTTGTTTATTCAGTTCATTTGACACTATATTTGGGAACTTAAGCCTTTAATGAACACCTCTACTTAAAGCAGCCCTAATTATTCATTCAACCTCTATCCAACATTCTACCTTTGCTTCGTCCTGTTCAGGGCCCACAGATCTTAGTATGAAGAAGTCGACAAACAAAGGCCAGCTGAGCTCCTCGGAGGTCACCGCCATCAAGCAGCTCATCGCCGGCTATCGTGAGTCGGCTGCCTTCCTCTACAGGTCAGCAGACGAGCTGGAGCAGCTACTGCTGCAGCAGAACTGAGCAACTAGCAGCAGCATAGAGCAGCAACAATTCTGAACAATCCCTGCGCTGTCATCCTTCAAGTCCCTGCAACAGAGGAAAGTGAAAGGAGTCAAGTTTTGTTTCAAGAGATCTTTCTACAAGCATGTAGATTCATTTTCTCTTCCCTACGAAGAGAAGAGAGCTTTTATCAACCACCTTGATGACTGGATTGTTTTAGCGAGATTTTGCTATGTGTAAAAGAATGGAGAAAAATGTGGTTCCTAGTTTTCACATCCTTCCGTAATGTAGATTTATGGGCTTGGATTTTATTATCAGTACTCAGCTCTTGCCACTTAAATTCTTACATGATAAGAACAAAATTATTTTGTTGAAACTGGTTGTTTTTCCCCAATTTTAGAAATATTCCCTCATCATGCATCAAGATATCTTTTTGAAATATAGCTCACTTTTAAGCCTTTTCAGGGCAAGTGTAGTTTCAATGGCCTTAATGAAATGATGTATAGTCCTCTCAGCACCTTTGGGAATAATTCATTGCTAATTTATTTTTAAATGAGTTTTAACTCTGCAAGTCTTTATAGAACTCAAAGTAACTTCCTTACAACTGCATCGATGTTGCAGTGCAATGACAAGGCCAACATTAGTTGTAGTTGCAGCAAAGCTCATTGTCAATGAGGTGGATGAAAATATGGAATCGACTGACAGAATGCTATCTGGTTCAAGAGATTTATGTCACTGGGGAATATTATGTGAGAAAAACCAATGCTCTGAGATTGTGCATTGCTAATCAATCCATGAAAGGAGAGGTGAGCACTGAAATGTGGGAAAGACTGTGATGGCCAACACGTGTTTTGTATCTAGTTTGTGAAAAGAGAAGATATGATTTTGATATCTCCAAGAACAGGAGAAATTTCAGTCATTTTACCTATATATTTTGAGGTGCAATCACTAGTTCAGTCAAGCTTAGTCTCTTCCTATTGTGTGAGTAAGAGAGTCTGGTTACATTGGTGCGAACAGCAAAACAGAACGGAGTGACAGTGTCCTGTCTATTTTTAACACATGGTTCAGTCATTCATTATACTTGATCTAATCTTTTTTGTGTAAAATAAAAGAGTGTAATCCAGATTGATAATCTGAAACCACAACTTGCCTTTGTGAGCTTTATCATTCTTTGTACATGTATTTTGTCATATTTGACAAAATATCAATGTAATTATGGCTTGTATTGAATGAAAAGAGCCATGTTTCATCTATACCGTTGTGAAATTACTATGATCTTTTGAAGTAAAAATACTTTGCTTGCAGCTGTGGTGAAGCAGTTCATGTTTCCACAGATTTTTTCACCTTTTATTAAAGCCTCTCAATGACAGACTGTATGTTTTAATATGATCTTGTTACTGTTAAGTCTTAAAAATAGTCTTGTGTATTGTCTTGTCAATATTTTGTCTGTCTGTCTTACAGGAAATGAAAGACAGCTTGTGCTATTTCTTGTGCTTTCCCCCCCCCCCCCCCCTCTTGTTACGACATCTTCATTGTAGTGAGATAATATCTGTGTTTGGAGTTCAGAATACATTTTTAGGCAGTTGAGTCGCTGGCTTTGAAACTTGAAACTGTACATAAAGGATTTGCTTGGTATTTCTTTGTGTATTTTAGAATGCCTGAGCGTGTTTGGATGGTAAAAGATTAAATGATGGATAAAAAGATATGTTAGTGGTATTTGTTGCAAATGCGTGTATATGCACTTTACATCATGTATGTATACATATTTGTGATCGATTATGTGGATGAATCCAAAGAGGTTTTTGAGTGGAAAAATGGATGCCCTCTTAGCTGCCATGGCAAAGCTGATCACAAATGGCATTTTTTTCTATGTTTTCATGACATATTTTGTTGAGACTATAAAAGTGAACCTCAGATCACCCTTATTAGTATCTCTAGATTGCAGATTCTCTGAGAATACTGTAAAAAAGAATAACGTAACACTTTGCAGTCACACAGCCAGCAGCACAAAATACTCCATCCGGTCACTGAACCAGGAGAGTGACTGCAACAGAATTCTCGAGTCTGGCGCAGAACTACGCTAGGTGGCCAGAATGCATAATTTTCACCAGGGCATTGCTGCGCCAAGTGACCGCAAAGTGTTTAAGATCAGCTTTAATTGCAACATTCTTAAACATAAAGATTGTTCTTTTAAGACTGTATTCTCTCTTGTCATCTTACTTCTTTACCTTTCATAATCCTGTATGTGTTTCTTTTGATGTTCATAGAAATTTGGCAATTCTAACCTTTTTTAAATCTGTAAATGTGATTTTCAAGAATAGTTGCAGTTTGCTCAAGTAAAATGATTATAAGTATTCATATTTTCCAAATTAGATCATATGTCAGTCATTGATTTTATCAAAAATTTATCTCACATTCCTGTTACCTTGAGAGTTTGTTTACAAAAACTTTTGTGTTTCAAGAGTAAGCACAGTAAATCTTGAAATATTTTTCAACATTACTAATATTCACAAATCTCTAATTTAGTTTGTTCTAGTCATTTAGATAACTGACAACGTATCATGTTTAAATTGTCATGTTAATTTTTTTCTGTTCCAAGCTCAGATATGAAAATTAAAACTGAAACATTTGTAGCTATGTGCTAATAGATATATATGTTTCCAAATTTGTAGTGCCTTCATTCGCAAAGGGGAGGAGAGAATATGAAAAATGCATAATACTAATAACTGGATTTACATGATTTCAAATTTTAATGTAGCTGCTCCATGAAGTAAGATTGAATGATATTTTAGAAATAGTATTAGTATTGTATTTGGTTGTATGAGTTTCTATACTGAACAGCAGTATGGTTATGGTAGCGAAGTGAAAAGATGAAAGTGACAGTGTGAATGTTTGTGTTAAACGACAAGGATAAATGCGTTTGTAGCTCTTTTAAACTGGAGACTCTAAATTTATTTGTAGAGAATAAAGATGGCTTTCAACTTAAAGCTTTCAGTGTGTTTATGACTGATAGTGTTTTAGGGTTGGGCATCCTGTGTGCAAGTCTTATAAACAATTTTACTCCCTAGTTTTGTGTTTTTGTAATCTAGAAAAACTCTGGTAAAAGGCTTGTATGTTATATATATTTAAATGACAGTCTGAACTCGATGAATGTATGTTTGTTGCATACGATGCTTTCAAATATTGATTGTTTAATATTTTCTCTTGCCTTTTGGTGTACTGGGTTGTGCAATGAGACATGCCTTTCTCTCTTGTTATTTTTGTCATACTTGTTATTAATTTCATCATATTAGACATTGCCATCAGGGTGTGCAATCTTACTCTCTGTGTTAGTCAACATGATATTGGCTCAAACTGAGGTAGAAACACAAGAAGCACTATAAGAAATTTCTTGTCTAAATAAGATTGCAGATTCTTTCATTTTTCTTTCATTTTTTCTCATCAATAGGACTAATTTAACTTAACTTCCTTTAACTGTAAAAAGTGGTAGCTTCTGTACCATGACTTAAACTAAAGACAAAGACATAAACTCTCTTCCGCAAAACTTCAATTAGATCCTTACTAAAAGAAAAGGTAGACATGAGGGAGCAACAAAATGCATATGTGTACTAAATAAAGATGATATAACATGTTATCATTAATGAGTTTATGTTATATATATTAATATATCCATGTATGTTTGAAATACTTTTGTCTAACATCCAAACAATCAGCTTGTTGAAATTCTTTTAACTTGATAAGCTAGATTATGCCTGCCAGCATAAGTTAATTGTATGCTCTCTCATCATGTAATATATATTTAACTGTAAGCACAGATTATTTTCCCTTTGGTTTTGTACAGCATCTGTGAAGTGCCCAAAGCTGTATGCTATTCAGGTATTTAATTTTATATTGCTCTGTTTAATGATGGGCATAAAGTATGCACATTATGTAAAAATGTAAATCAAAGAATTTAATCTGAGAGCTTTTGTAGCTTTTATGTTTCTTTTCTATCCATTCTAGCTCTCTCACCAACTTTTCCTTCTCCCTTTTTTTACTGTAACTCAACAGCCCAGCTTTCCTCTTACTGTAAAAGTCAGCAATGCAGGTGCAATATTTAATGTTCTCTTTTCAGTTATGTTGTAATACCTGAAAATGTGTGATGAAAGTGACAGATGCCAAATGACCCAACTCACTTTTTAAACATTCCTGACCAAGTGATGTATGTTGTATTTGAACATTTCACCTTGACATAATCCTGAGATTTATAATATTCACATTTTATTCTGAAATGAAGTTTGATCCTGAGAAATCTGTGGCTTTATGTAAGTTGTTGCACAAATTGAGGCATAATGTAAGCATATAGTCTGCCCCTGATGTTTATGTTCATCTTAACAGTTACAAGAAAAGAACTGTGAGATCCCCCTTGTAAATCATAATTGTTAGAAAATTTACAATTGAAAAAAAAAGAGAACTCACTCTGAAGCACTGGTAGGGTTAAAACATTGTTAAGCTTTTAAGGCACTGCATTGTCGATGTAATTCATAAACCCAGAAACTGCATTGAAGAAAAGAATGCTTCTATTGTGTTTGTGAATCACAGCGATGACATGTGATATTTGCTTCAAGGTGTCTTGTTTTGATGTACTGTTAATTTCTGCTGCTCAAGGTGACCCGTGGTCTTTGCTTTAAATTTACCATTGATAAAGACTGGCAGTTTTACAATCGTGTTGTGACATATGAAATATCTTCAGCCTTTACAGCATCCCATTCTTTTCTACATTTTTTTTTGGTTTTGATTTTATTTCTGTACCTCATATTGTGTAAAGCATATCATGTCCTTTTATTTGGACTTGCTCAATAATTATTAGGCCAATCACACTGTTGATGATTTATTTCCCTCAGTTAATGAATACTCCATGTTTAACAAGTGAGTGCCGAAAATATAGTGTCAGCATCAAGCTTTCAGAGTCAGAGTAAGCCATAGGCCTACTTTTATTTGTCAAATCCGAAAGCCTACATATTGTTACCCTGGATAATAGTGTGACGAGTAGTCAACTGTAAAAATCATGTTTTCAGCACACTACATTTTCAAGTAAAGCAGTGTTTCCAGGGCTTCATTATTTCACTTTAGTAAAATCTGTAGCAAAGATTCCCCTTTCTAATTAGTCGTATTCTCCTACCATTTTTACCTTTTCAGCATATTAGCGCTCTACAAGAGATATTCTAGCCATAATATTGGATATATTGGGAGAAAAGCTACCTGAATGTAATATGCTAAATGTTTTATAATAGTGAAAATATTCACTTCATACCAGTACATAAGAATAATTTGAAAAGTTATCAATTACTTCGCTTTGGGAAAAAGAATTTTAGTACAAGCTGTAGGCCTCCAAAATGAAAGCAGCCTATGGTATTGAAATAAGTAATAGGCCTACTAACTCAGCTAGTCAGGACTTGTTAATATTTACTGTGTATTTTACACTCATTCCTCTGAGTTTTTCCGTCAATCTCTTCCCCTGAATCCTGATTTATTGGTGATATATTATCGTAAGAAATAGTGTTATGCACAGGGAAAATGTCATTAAAAAATATAATTATTGATCAAATTTATTTTCCTTTAGAAACATTTATTCCGCGGTGGCTACAGAACAAGAAAGCGTAATGTTTTAGATATTGTGATGCCCACATTTATCAAATCTTTTTTTAATCATTATCAACAAAAATGACGTTTAAAACTAAAAAGAAAAGGATCTCACCAGACAAGACTATGGGCATTGCAAATGTAGCTACCAATGCAAAATCAAGTGAACAGCTTATTTGTGTAGAAGGAAAAATTTATCTCTTGACACTCTGTAAATGATTTGTGTAACCAACACTGTCTACGTATAATTCACCATGAAATTTAGGGAGCAGATAGGGAGCAGTTCAGGAGAATTTGAAAGGAGCGATTAGGTGCAGATCAAGGGATGAAGTGCTAAAAGGACCTGCAAATTAAAACAGGTAACAGTTGCCAAGTACAGAAATTTGAAAGAATTATGAATGTTCGAATTGCTTTCTGTCTTCAAAACGGAGATTCAGTGTTGTACTAAATGCTAGAGTCTTTCCACAGTCATTCAAAAACAATTTCACACTTCTTACAATATTATATTACTGATTGCTTGAAAAACCAGATACCATAGGCCTATTCGGTTCAACTTTATCTGTAGTGACATGAACTAACACATAAAGTACTGATATTCCTTTCAAAGGTCCTTAAATATCAATACATAGTTTTGAGAGTGGTTCTTTATATTTGTGAACGTTTTGTCCTTTCTTTGAAATGCAAATTTCTCGTCCTAAAAATAATGGCTTTTCTAGTGGACCTAAGGATTTGATATATGGTGCATAGCACCTTGTACAACAGTGAAGGCTTTCTCAGCTTACCCTATGAATGTGTCATTGCTGTAGTTACCTCTAGTCAAACACCCCAAAGTTGATGAGTATTTGCCCTCATTCTCTCAGTGTATTGTTATAGCTGATGTTACAGTGATTTAATGACATCAGTGTAGAATGTGCAATCCTCTGTTGTCGTCATCAAAATATGGTTATGATGTTTAAGTTTATTTACTCTGTGCTTCTTGAGTCTGATTTTGCTCCATTCTGCTGTGAGATTTTACTGTTATAAAATTTAACTTCCATTCCTTTGTTTTAATTCTTTCTGAGCTCATTTTGTTGATAATTGGTTTGTATTTATTCCGTTTGCAGACATTTCTACATCCACTCAAATTATACAGTTTGATTTCACTTGAGCTATAAGTGCAATATAAGATCTGTGTATATGGTAATTGTTCCCCCCTGAAAATCCATTTTCTTACAGGAGCATTCCTTTCTATATGTGAATATTGTAACATTCTGGAAACTGGTTTTTGCCAGGTTTGGCGTTTTCTTAGTCATGTGTCGATGAAATGAAATGCCTACGGTTATACATTTAATTATGATTATGTTTGTTATTATTTGTCTTCGCGATATTTCTTATGTTTTTCTTTGTCCACTGTCTCTCTCCCACTCTCATTCTCTCTCTCTCTCTCTCTCCCTCTCTCTCTCTTTCTTTCTCTCTCTCTCTCACACACTCTCTCTCTCTCTCTCTCTCTCTCTCTCTCTCTCTCTCTCTCTCTCTTTCTCTCACACTCTCTTTCTCTCTCTTAGTATGCCTATTTATTCACAGACCCTTCAATTTATTCGTCTTATTTCTAATGAAATGATCTCTCTTTTCGCGTGAAGAACTGCCTGTCCATGTGTTAATCATCTCTTGTCAATTTCTTCTTGCCATTCTACTTGTTAATTTACAACTATGGTTTTTTTTTCTTTTATTTCCATATTCTTCTTAAGCTCCATACTCTTATCATGTGGATGCATTCTCAAGGACAGACAAACTCCACATTCACATGCATATGTAACCTTGTTGTGTTAATGTGCATACAAAAAGATGAACTTCAAAGAATGAAAACAAACAAATAAACAAACATAAAATCTCTGTACACTCATTTGCATGCTATCATTCTGTCACATTGTGTTATGAGCCACCCATCAAAAGTGCCTGCAAAAACATTGTTATCCTGTTCCTTAACTGCCCCAGGCCCATTTCCCCTCTCGACACCCCCCCCCCCCCCTTTCCACCCCTGTGCAATCATGCCCTCCCCTCCCTCTCCACCAAGCTTTTCTTAATTTTTTTAAAGAACTCACTCTCTCTCTCTCTCTCTCTCTCTCTCTCTCTCTCTCTCTCTCTCTCTCTCTCTCTCTCGTCTCTCTCTCTCTCTCTTGTCTCTCTCTCTCTCTCTCTCAGCTCTCTCTTTCTCTCTCTCGGCTCTCTCTCTCTCTCTCTCTCTCTCTCTCTCTCTCTCTCTCTCTCTCTCTCTCTCTCTTCTTTTCTTTCTTTCACATGCACACATCAAACCAAATACACTTACACACATGCAAAAACCCACACATGTGTGAATGCAAGCACTGAAAATAGAGAGGGGGGGAGGGGGGAAGAAGGCTCCACCTACATTTTAGCCCCTGTCCCATGATATTTCTCTTCCATTCAAAGGAAACTCCGCTCCCAATCCCCTCAGTTAGAAAATCCTGTTTTCACATTAGCTGCCCAGGAGTCTTAGTCCATTCTAGACACAGAGAAAAAGATTCAGTATTTATCTTAAATAATAGTTTAGATCATGATAAATAGTCTAATATATTAGTTTAGATAATAATGTTAAAAAATCCATACGGAAATTTTCCATAGGGCCTGAGAATTTTCATTTCTGTGCTCAAAAACATTTTACATTTTACGATAAAAAAACTATTCAAATGTGGTATACAGCTTTGTATCCATTAAGTTTTAAAACCATGAGATCTGAGAGAGAAAAAAGTCATAATAATTATTTGAGCTCAGACTCTTATCTACAGGACAGCTGAGCTGAGAAGAAAGCAAGCCCCTGTAAAATATGTCAAACAATGCAAAGTTAAATAAGAGACAATTCATTTTTAAATCATCCCTGATTTCTAATCATCCCTCATTTCCTAGTATACTCTCTCATTCCTCGTTTTGATATAAAACTTGCTCAGCGTCTCCTCTCACACAGACTTTCCATCTTTTGCTACTTTGTTTCTTGCATTGAGTTTTGAGATGATATATCCTTCTACCCTGTGTCCACCTGTTACATCCAACATTTGATTGTGTCGTTTTGAATATTGTCTCAGTTGTTTTGTGGGATTTTTGTTTTTGTTTTTTTATTTTTGTTTCTTCATGAAGACGTCAAACTTGATGATATTTTTTCTTATAGTGAAATCAATGTTTAATATTATATTTCTATTATATTATAAAAGGAATAAAGAATATGTATAATTTTAAAGATTGGTTTTATTTGTCTTTTTTTAGGCTTTTTTAAATGTTTAAATGTGAGTGTTGAGTGAGGGTAATTCATGTATGGGATGCCATAAGCTTGATAACGTTAATCTTTAGTCCATTTATTTATCTCATGTAAGGGAATTTAAAGGACTCAATTCCTTTAATTAAACAGCCATTGAAATTATTCTCAAATACTTATAGAGTAAAAAATAAGTTGAACAAAATTGTAATGATAAAGGAGCCTGATACAGAGATAAAGAAAAGGGTACACTATGGGTTGACTGCGTGGAGAAAAAGGATCCAAAGACATGTATTGTATAGCCCTAAGGAAGAATCTGGTCTGAATGCTTCAGAAGAAATAGGATGGGGAGGGGGGGGGGTAGTGTTTAGTAAGAAGATTAGGTATTCCGCTTCATTAAAATATATGACTTCTCACTGGATTATGTGTGTCGGCACTCCTGTCACTCGTGAATCCCCAATTAATTATTTATTTATTACAGAGTTACTTCCCTTCTTTGAAATGTGAACGTTTCGGGTAATAACGTTATATTATTACAACTCAAAAAAGTTAAGGACCACTTAGAGCCACACGTAGTGCAAGAAACTGAAAAACATGGCACGGTTCAGAATTGTCTGAAAGGGGTCTTTTTTCATCATATCACCTTTTGCAAACGACATTTTACTCATTTTAAAATGGAAAATAGGTAATTTCAGATGTTGAAGGAGGTAACCCATGTTTTTGAAATTCACATCACAGCCGTCATAAACAATTAGGGCTCTAAATCGCATGTGGCCACCATTTCCAAGAAAACAGTCATTGCATCTTTGTCTCATGGACTGAATAAGTGTTCGCAATGACAGTTGTGGAATGGCTTGCCATTCTTGGCCCAAAATGTTAAAGAGTTCATCCACATTGTTTGGGAGTGGTTGATGGTCTCTTACTCGGCGCTCAAGAGCATCCCACAAATTTTCAATGAGACTAAGGCCCGGTGATCGGACTGGCCAGTCGAGCCTGATCACGTGCTGCTGCTGTAGGAAGTCATCCACCACTCGAGCACGGTGAGGTCTGGCGTTGTCGTCCTGGAGTATTGCGCTCTGGCCCATTGCCCGAAGAGCTTGAATAGCAATGGGGCGGAGAATCTCGTCCCTGTAGCGGATACGCATCAGAGTGCCTTGAATGCGATGCATGGGGGTCCGGTGGTTGAGTCCAATACCACCCCACACCATAACGGAGCCTCCTCCATACCGGTCATGCTCATGTACACATTCGTCGTGGAAGCGCTCACCAGGACGCCTCCAAACATGGATCCTGCCATCGTTGAAGGACAACGTGAACCTTGACTCATCCTTGAAGAGCACAGCAGACCAGTGCGGGCGTGTCCACCTCAGGTGCTGGGCGGACCAGGTTCTGCGGGCAATCCGGTGGGCTTTTATCGGTGGAACCCGGACTGCTGGTCGTCTGGAGCGTAGACCAATCTCATGCAGCCGGTTTCTAATGGTCTAGTCGCTGATTTCGACGTTGCTTGGGGGTAGCACCTGCTGTCTGACGTGACGGGCAGTGCAGCTTCGAGTTGCCAGGGCTGTTCTGGCGATCGCCCGGTGCTCTCGTCGTGTGGTGCAACGTAGCCGTCCGGACCGCCTTCGTTCAACAGCAGTTCCAGTTGCAGAAACCCGGTCTCTCAGTCTGATGATCTCTGAGTGACTCACAGCAAGCCGTCTTGACACTTCACGGACAACAATCCCTTCGTGGAGCCAGGCTAGGGCTCGTCCCATGTCGATGATGCTCAGGCGTCTTCTTGAAGGCATTGATAAAAATCGCTTAATGTGCCCGCAACAAATACCTCTAGTACCGTCAAACTCTCTCAGGCATTAGTGCAGGAAGCGTGATTCCCCTGAGTTGGTTTTTAACCCATACCACTCACTGAAAATTACCTGATTGATAGTCAAAATCAGGTTCAATTTTACAGAAAACTGGCCCCCTTTCACCCTGTCTAGGCAACGTATATTAAATGACATGTGTCAAATCTGTTCATCCTTGTAAACATCGATGACCCTTCCTCACAGTGGCATCAACTAGCTCACCTAACTTCTCAGTATTTGTTTGTTACACAGTCTCAAACATACTATAATGAGGCAGCGTGGTGGAATCAGGCTCTCGTCAATTTTTGGACATGAAGAGTTATTGGTACCATCTTAAAGCTTATTCACTTGTCTTTATTTGGGTGGGAAAAAATTCATTTATCTTGAATACAAGTCGAGATATTTGCGAAAGAAGGAGGTGGGGTTCACCTGTTTTCAGAGGTAAAATTAGTGAGAAAATGGTCGCCAAAGATTAGTTATTTCCTTACCTTAAGAGTCCGTGGTGACTGAAAATTTACTTTTTGTGTGCATTTAATCGACGCTTTTCAGAAAAATCAATACAGAAATGCGTTCTTTAATGGGCATGAAGGTGTTGGGTCAAAAGATAAAAATTTGATAAAAATTCACGAACCTGCGGGAAAATGCAAGTTTCTTCACTTTGATTATTTTGACAAGAGCCTGATTCCACGACGCTGACTCACTATAGTGAAAACTATACTGGTCCCTAACTTGTTTTGAGTAGTGTATCATTATTATTATTATTATGATTATGATTGTTAATGCACAAGAAGTGGATCCATCAAATCCATACGTTCATTAAATAGGCATGGCCTCAACCTTGGTGCACCTGCAGAAGTAAACGGTCTTTTTACAAAAGCTTTCAAAAGGTCTTAGACTCCGTATCAGAAACTGATGAGCGCCTCTTCTGCTAGGCTACCATTGGCAACCTCATATGTATGCGTGAGATCTGCTCATCAAGCATGGCCTTCTTATTTTGTATTGGCAAGAGAAATGACAAGGTCAACGACTCATATCATTTTGCTCTGGAAATGATAATAATAATAATAATAATAATAATAATAATAATAATAATAATAATAATAATAATAATAATAATAATAATAATAATAATAATAATAGCCCGTCCGTCAATGTCTGAAACATCCACAGAGGAGAAGCTCAAACGAAAGAAGAATTTGAAGAATAAAAGATCAAGATTACATGTGGCTCCGGCGGTGGCTGGTGAGACCAATTCTGTCAGAGAAAAATATGCCACATTTTCACTTCAGCTTGCGGATGTGAGCAGCTGGGGGGGCTTTTTTCTTGGTTTCAGCATATCTTATTCGTGAAGCCTCGTAATATTTGCTGTCCAAAGTGACTGTTGATCTCCTGCTTGGTATGTCTGGAGCTAGATTGTGCATCCTCAACGCATGCTTTGACCACAAAGACTTTTATAAGGTCTCACGGTACCACACACGGTTAAAATATTGGCATCGACTGGACTTTTCCCTCAACCAGAAGGAAAAGTCTAAACAACGTTAAGATAACTCGGGCATACCATAGTAGCCTACCGACTGCGACACAGATCATGCCTTGATGGCCAGCATTGTCAAAAGCCTATCCTATAAAAAAAAAAATTAAATCACAAATCATAAGATTTACCCCCCCCCCCCCCCCCCCGAAATTATAGACATCAACACAACAAAAGTCCCTGAACTGAGAACAGCTTTCGAGGAAGAATTGAAGGCACACTTTGCTGACGTACACAAAGAAGCAGAACCTACTGAATGTTCTAAGTGCCATGTGGAATACCTTGAACATCGCTATATTTGACGTGCCATTTTGGTCTTTTGGCCGGTCATGCTTCTCAAAGGCTGGATTGATGAAAATGCAAGCACCCTGAAACTCTTTTAGAAAGAAAAAGACAACAATTGCTAGAATACAAGAGGCAACCATTGCACACAAAAAAACAGCAAGGATCAACTTCGCTACTCTCGCTCCGAGCTTTAGAAAAAAAGTAATTCGAAAGTGCAAATGAGGAATGAGTAGGCCTTTAGAACCAAACTATCCTTTTCAATACATTGAGCATTGATTGACAGTGGGGATGGTGAGACGCTGTACTTCAAATGAAACTTAGTTGGGGAACATGCATTTTTTTAAAAACCCACTGAAATCAACTCGAATAGAGCCAACCATGCCTTTACGTTCTTATACATGTACTACTTTGAGCGTCTAGACAAGAGCAAACAACTAGAGGGATGGGTGGGAAATTACTCTGAATAATAAAGGCCTACTCATTTGAAAGACAATAAATCAGTCCAGAGGCAGAAAGTCATCGCACATGGCTTCCTCAGATTATGTTCGAATTAAGTGGAACCAAAGAGTCTACATAACAAGAGGGGCCACTCCTCTCTTTGGGCCTATTAAAAAAGTGTCCTTAAAATTCGGTGGCGCCCTCTTCGCAAATGCGCACCCTTTGCGAACAGAGTTACCCTACTTGTTTTTAAAAAATCAAAGTGAAACTAACAAGTTTTTGAATAAATAAGAATTCAAATTTCGGAAGAATGCTTTTTTTAATGGTTACGAAAAAAAAAAACTCTTCCGGGGGAAGGGGTGACTGTTTCTTCGTTTAATTTGACTTTAGAATAAAAGGCGAGAGATCATTTAAAAAATTTTAAAACCTAAGACTCCGCACTGAACGAACCCGAACTGCTGATGAACAGCAGTCGATCTGCGCACGCAAGGAGGTAGGTGCTATTCTTATTCTTCTTCGGGAAAAACGAGAGAGAGCTTCAAAACAGACTGCAGCGCCATCTGAAGCAAAGAGCGGACTTCCGGCGGACATATTTTTGGCTGAGTGGCCCATCTTGTTATGTACTATCTTTGGTGGAACCTAGTGTAAGGGAACTAACACCGCAGCAGATCATACCAAGTGGCTCAGAGAGTGTCAGAGACTGGAAACCAAACATCCCAGCAGATGTTTTAAAGGACAACAAGGGCGATCTATTTTAACACCGACATGAAATCCTCCCTGACTGCTGTAGAAAAGCATTATTCTTCAAGATGCCAGAGGTGTTAAAATAATCCCTCATTACAAGAACAAGGGAGACAAGTCTGGCTGACTGCAACAATAAATACAGGGGTGTCTCGCTGCTCAGCATCGCAGACATAGATTTCGCTCGTTTAATTTTGGAACGTCTACATGCTGACAGTATATACATGTAGTTCTTTCCTAATCTCAGTGTGGTTTCAGGATCAAGTTTGGTAATACTGATACGATCTATCAAAAGATCACATGATTCATGGCGATTGACCCATGACTGGTACGAGATTAGCTGCTAGATTTTGTGTTGAAGGCTAACATGTTGCTTACTTTAAGGGTGGCACGTTTCATTCGACTGTACAATGTCTCACTATCCCTACAATCAATAAATGCATTTTGACATGATTTTTACCATCTGACAACTTCAAAAGGAATCTCAAGAACAAGGATGGCTTCTCGGTATTGCTTTTGTAGACCTCGCCAAAGCATTTGATACACTCTGCCTATCAGATCTATTCAGGATACTTGATGCTGTCGGATGCCTACCAACACTGCTTATGCAAGCAATCATCCAGTTTGATAGTTGGTCATCCGATTGCTTTGAGGTCAAGAGTGGAATAAAGGAAGGCTGTGTTCTAGCACCCCCACTGCTTGCAATTTTCTAATATCTCCTGCTCCGTGACTGTTTGCGATTTTCTTACCTATTCTGCTCCGTGCTGCCGTCAGCCTGACTCTAGGAAATGCCTCCCACAACACCGGAGTAGACGGTTGTTTGTTGAACATCAAGCAACTGTGGACGACAAAGAGAGAAAGGTCGTGTTGAAAGAGCTACTGTTTGCAGATAAAGCAGCTCTCGCTGCATATTACCAGAGAGTCTGTAATATTACTATGAAAAGACTTTCGAAAACCTAATAAACAGCACGGACAAAAGATGGGGCAATTAACGTTCTCTCATACAATAAGCACCAGGAAGACCGTGTGTGTTAGAATGAGTGTGTGAGTGAATGTATGTGTGAGTGTGTGTGTGAGTGTGTTTGGGTGTATGCGTGCATTTGTGTATGTATTTGAGTATTTGTGTGTGTATGTGTGTTTATGTATGTGCATGTGTACTTGGGCGTGAGTTCATGTCTCTGTGTGTATGTGTGTTTATGTGCGTGTGTGTGTGTGTGTGTGTGTGTGTGTGTGTGTGCAAGTGTCTGTGTGTGTCTGCGTGTGTGCGTGTGTGTGTGTGTGCGTCTGTGTGTGTGTCTGCGCGCGCGCGCGCGTGCG
>NW_004798600.1:89752-91084 GCF_000002075.1 Aplysia californica | reverse complement strand
CATCATCATCATCATCATCATCATCAGCCAGTGCCAGATCTGCGACAGACATCAGCGATCATGCTTCTCCGTTCATTCCTTTGCTCGGATACTCTCAAAAAAGCTACGTTTCTCTGATTTTTACCTGTTACCCATTTGTTTAGGTTCCCAACGTAGATTGTTCTGGGCCTATCCCTGCCTCGTTTGCCTTCAATTTTGCCAGTGAGAGCTAGATGTTCAAGACTAATATGTCTTTTCAGGTGTCCCCAAAAAACTGCATATGTCGTTTCCTGATTGTTTTTAACATTGAGCGTCCCAAGTGGGCTTCATCAAGCACTACCTCATTTGATTTCTTTTGCTTCCACGATACTCTTAGCAGCCTCCTAAAAAAACCACGTTTCTGTTGCTTCTATTTTATTTCCACTCTCTTTAGTGATTTTCTGGCATTCACAGCCATATACACGTAGAAGGGTTGACCATACATAGCAATTTAGAACTTTCATTATGGTGGTCATTGAGATTTTTTACTATTTTTCAGTAAAAAAGCTCATTTTATTGAAACTAGCCTTAGCCATTGTAAGTCTCCTTTTTATGTCTGTGGAACATTTGGCATAGATGTAATCGTATTTCCTAGATATTTAAACTGATGGACTTGTTTAATCTTTTCAGCTTTGCTAATGAGATTACAACTAGGCTTTGGTGCTTTTCTGGATGTTACCATGCATTCTGTTTAATTTAGATTCAACACTTACCTTTTACGTTCACTTTCTGTTACAACAGTATCTAGAAGCAATTGAAGGTCATTTTCTGAGCCTGCTATTAAAACTGTGTCATCTGCATACTTGACGTTATTCATATTTTCTCCATTTACTTTGAGACCTAGACATTCTTTTATGTTTCTAAGGAGTGTTTCACTGTACATAGTTAAAGAGATCTGGTGACATAACACATCCTTGACTCACTCCTCTGCTAATCTGTTTTTATTCATTGTATTCTTCATTAGTTCGTACAGCAGCGTTTTGGTCCCAATACAAATTCCTGATAATTCTTACACCTTTTCCACCTGTGTCTAGCTTTTCATGTATTTTAAATAGCTCATCATGTCTAGCTTTATCAAACGCCTTTGAATAATCTATGAAGCATAACAATACAGATCTTTCTGTGCTTCCATACTTCTCTCCATTAATATTGTTAAGGTGAATATAGCATTTCTGGTGCCTTTGTCAGGAACAAAGCCGAATTGCGTTTTATGTGAACTTTTACCCAGGTGGTGGCTGAAGCCTGCTCTTAATGGTCACCTTGACCTTGACCATCAATGATTTATTTATAGAGGCTCTACCATTTCTCCTCACC
>NW_004798600.1:85374-86762 GCF_000002075.1 Aplysia californica | reverse complement strand
TGCGAGATAGATAGATAGATAGAGAGAGAGAGAGAGAGAGACAGAGAGAGAGAGAGAACGAGAGAGGGAGGATGGAGAGAGAATGGGGGCACTCCGTACAAAGGACGGAAGAAATCTCCTAGCTGGCTGACATCTTCATAACAGGAGCCTGATTTGTCACCTACGTAATAATTTGCATATTTCAAACCCAGTGCAGGCCTACACCAACGTTTTAATTCATCTTTTCCTCATTGCATCGCGCAGAAGCTGTTCTCCCCATGAGCGTTAGTTGTAAAGTTTCAAGCGAGAATGAAACGATGCGGAAGAAGGTAGGGTACATGAAAATACGGTAAACATTGCACGCGGAAAAAAAATCGGGTATAGAACGTCGAGCAGGTATTTTCGATCGATAAATAGATTAAAAAGGCCTGAGATTCTTATCGGGGGCTATGGCGGGGTGGGGTGGGGTGGGGTGTGGTGGCCCTTTTGTCGCCGAGGCGAAGCTGGAATGCACAAGGCACATAGGAAAGGGACGATACCTCATGCCGTGGGCTCGACATTCAGTGACTGTGGCCTGCTTCAAGAAACATGGCGTTTGCGTTACTCCTTGGAGGGCTAGCCCAGGCTAGCTTGGTGGAACTTTCTCTCAACAGCAGGTAAGTTCCAGCTTAGTTGTTTGGGTTTTTTTGTTTGTTTGTTTAAAAATTGCAAACAATATAGATCTAGTTTTTTTTCTTCCTCACGTGTGTGTGCTTCATAGATAAGCAACTATTATACATGTACCAGCAGTATACTCAGAAAGTGTTGGTAGCTGAAGATCATTCATTCAAACAGAAACTCCGTGCTTCAGCGCCCACGCACTTCGCCCGAGATCACTACAAACAAAATATTTTTTGGGCCCCACCTTAAAGCTGACAGCACTCGTAACAAGCACATTGTCATTCTGTTGTCTAAATTTGTTCTACAGTGGTTCAACTAAGCTCCTCTGTCGTCAGGTTTTCTAGAACTTATCACTGGACTGTTATAGAAGAGTTGGTATGAATCAGATGATAAATGTAGCCTGTAGTTTTTTCTGTTTCTTTCGCTCAGTAACGTCAATACTACATTATACAAAACAGCAATGTCTGCTTTCTTTTTAATCCAGTGGTGATTATATAATTCTGTATAAAGGTAGGGTACTCCTAATTTAGATACCAAATTTTGAAGCATGGGTGTATACGTAACATAATTTGTGTTGTGGACACACTCGACATACACACACACACACACACACACACACACACACACACACACACATTCATACAAAATAAGTTTTGTATGTAAATATAATTAAATTATACATGATACATACTATAGTATGTCATATGATATATTATGGATAGGTAGATAGCTAGGTAGATAGATAAAAA
>NW_004798600.1:82157-83549 GCF_000002075.1 Aplysia californica | reverse complement strand
GTTGACGTATAAAACATTGCTAATGTGCATTATTGTTAAATCAAAATAGTGAAATAAAAACAAGTAAAGAAACGATTACAAAATGTACTAGCCAGCAAAATCTGAAGATTTCTAGAACGAGGAAGCGAATCCATTAGTAATATTTCGTTTCTGTGAAAGGGGGAAAAGGGGGGGGGGATAGTTAGAGGATTCGTTTGGAAGGGCAGGAGAAATCTTTAATTTTCGTTTGTTGTTGTTTTAGGTTTGTTTTGTTTGTTGTTGTTGTTTTTTTTTTGTTTCGTTTATTCATATTGCTTAATAGTATTATCTCTCATTTCTCAGGAATACTTCAGTGATTTTGGGAGATGCTGAAATGGACGAAGTATGGGCGTAACCGAGACGAGGAAAAAAGGGTAGACAGGATTTACGAAAACTCTCAGCAGCAGTTGGATAGAAAGCAAGTTTCCTTCTCGGAAGATTCAATAGCGGCAGATACAGATAGCGGATGTTGGGTAGACAGACAAGGAGAGGGTCATGTGTCGTCTGCCACTTGTACAGGAAGTCCGTCATTTGATGTAATCGATTACACGTGTACGTCTGTCGCAGACATTAGCAAGGGCGAGTCTGAAGGAAAACTACCGCCTTTACCCAGATCTGACTTTCCGTCGGCCCATCAGTCGACTTCATCGTCATTAAAACACTCCCTGTCATCACCCGTGCCAATTATAGTGGTGCAAGATTGTTCGGGTGATTCTTTAACCAACAGTCGAATTTTATCAAAATCTTCGTGTGAAATTCTTGGATTACAAACTGCAGCATTACCAAAGCAACCAGTGATACCATTACTGCCAAGTGACTCCAAAATGGCATCAGAACTACCTGACGTCACTTCCTCTTCTGTCTCAAACTCAAACCCGGAAGAGGAAATTATTGGACCCGAGTTGCCATGGGAAAATGAGAGACTAAGCGTGCGTGAACTGGCAGACAAGGATGTTCTTCCGTGCGTGGCAAGCTTCTTCCCTGACCATAGCGGGCCAGATTCAGAAGGTCAAGGTCTGAGCCCGGGTCTACGTCTTTATGCACGTCAGCCAGTTCTGCTTCATGAGAGAGCAAAGAGTCGACAAGCGAAGGCCAGGACTATTTATCGTGATAAAGGCGGTGCTTACTACGAAGTTGGGCAGACATTGATTATTCCAGATAGTTATAAAGGTAAATAATCGTCCAACCCATCACACCCACAATCTCTAGATTCCCATACAATCATGAAGTGACCGTTGACTTCACATAGAGAGTTGGTATCACACGCATGGTATATTGTTAACTTTCTTATGAAAGAACCTCGTTCATGATAGATGCCTTCCCCCCCCCCCCTTAGTCTCTCTCTCTCTCTCTCTCTCTCTCTCTCTCTCTCTC
>NW_004798600.1:80219-81357 GCF_000002075.1 Aplysia californica | reverse complement strand
TGTGTGTATGTATGTATGTGTGTGTGTGTGTGTGTGTGTGTGTGTGTGTGTGTGTGTGTGTGTGTGTGTGTGTGTGTGTGTGTATGTGTGTGTGCCAAGAAAGTGATCAGCATTTCTCATTTCTGTTTACACATATATGAGACCAATCGTTCTAGAGGTTAATAGCTGTCCAATGGGCCCACGGATATATTTCGTTACAATCCCACTGTTGCTTCTGTTTACTGTTTTACTCACTCGATCTATGTTCAAAATGTCTTCTGTTATGCTTTTTAATTACTTTGCTGAACGAAACATGTAATTATTGTGCCCAGGTTGGTTCGAGATAGTCCCCTCAGACTTCAGTCGTTCTACATGCTTCCAGACCATCGAAGAAGTCGCCAAGACCATGCCCTCTAGATTTTTCAGCAGGTCACACATCACAGCAATCAGAATCGAGGGTGAAGGAGACAGTCAGAAATACCTGGAAAGGAGAGTTCGTGCTGGGTCGGTGCTTGAAACTAAAGGTGAAAAACGTATTTCAGTAATCAGTAAGATTATTGGTTTTCACAAAATCCACATTTTTGACGAATGGTTTAATCGAATGATACGAATCGATTTGGCCCTAGACTAAAGAATCTTGACAAGTAGCATTCATCATAACATTTTTGTTGATGCGTTGTAGCTAATGTACTGCGCTTCTATCGACATATTTAGGTAAATTTAAGAGGTGGGTTACAACGATAGAGTCAGTGAAGGCGGAGTGGGATGCAGCCTCCCAGCAGACAGACGGTGATAGACTACAAGATTTGATTTGGGTTTGTTTGTTGTTGTTGTTTTTTTTCTCCTTTTTTTAGGGGGGGGGGTTGTTGTTGTTGTTTTGTTTTTTAAGTTGACCACTCGGTTATCGAACTCCTGTCTTCTGTGTGCTACGGCGTCGTCGATGACAGTAACTGTATTGTAGTACACCACAGACGCAGGTAGTCTGGGAGTCTATATGATATGTGTGCTCATGGAGAGGTGTGCCACAATTTAATCATATTATGTGAGGCAGCGTGGTAGAATCAGGCTCTCGTCAAAATAATCCAAGTGAAAAAACTTTCAATTTTCCAAAGGTTTTTGAATTTTCACCAATCTTGTTGTTGTTGTTTTTTGTTTGGGG
>NW_004798600.1:78388-79369 GCF_000002075.1 Aplysia californica | reverse complement strand
AGAGAGAGAGAGAGAGAGAAAGAGAGAGAGTAAGTGTGTGTGTGTTTACAAAATATTAAAAAATACAAACAAAACAATTAACTAGCCTATGTATGTGAGTGAGGGTATGAACGACTGTGTGCATGTGTTTGTTTGTCGGTAGAGGTTTAAATACCACTGTGGACGTATTTGCTCTTATATAACAATTAATTCTATATCACATGCCCGTGCCTACACTCCAATCGCCATTGAATTTTAACACACGTTTCTGTCAACATAACTTAAAAGATATTTTGTGTTCTTGATATTTCTTTGCTGCCTTTTGTTTGTTTGTTTGGTCGACTGCCTTTTTGAAGAAGCCAGTGTTTTTCTTCTCGCATTATGACTTCTGCGCAGGTCCTTCAATAATTATATATGTGAAGTGTGCTGACAAAATGAGTTACTTCTCGGATTCAAGCCTTATGGAAATAGATACACCCGGCTTATAGGTGAAGTTTTTACAATTTATAAGTATGAAATAATAAAAGACAGGTTAGAGTTAAAGAATATGGAATCATTATCAATAGAAAATCTATAAATTTGAGCCTAATATATGTTGATTTTTGGCCAATATCTCCTTTTTTGGATTGTGAGAAGTAACTCATTTTGTCAGCACACGTCACATATGTATTTATAGAACAGGCCACGGCCTTTGCTTCGCCTGACTGCCAAATTTGGCCATAAAGGAGCGCTAAGGACCCAAGTTGTGATGCTTTATACAGAGGAAGCAGCAGTTTTCTTGACAGGCGCGGTGTGTTTATGCTCCACCGATTTTAGATGTTTCACTGCTAGATATCTAGATAGAGTATCACTTGTTTGCGGCGATTTACATTTTACAATTTATTTGTATAACCTAAATTATTTGGAATGGCGGCGTTACACTGAAACTTTGTCTCGAATCCATCTGTCTCTGTTTCCCTGTCTCGGTCTCTGTCTCCCCCCACCCCGCCCCGACCTCTCTCT
>NW_004798600.1:76841-78161 GCF_000002075.1 Aplysia californica | reverse complement strand
TATACATATAGATGTATATATACATATAGATGTATATTTATTTATTTTTAAAATAGGATGTGAAATAATCTCCGCCCTCCCCTCCTCAACCTTTCACGGATGTTCGCTGTGACACGGAACGCTACTTACATATATCATACCAAAAAAAAAAAAACAACCGAAAAATGTGTTGAAATAGGAAGGATGTAATGTATAACTGAATATCTCCAATTAAATCTTCAGGGTTGTTCACGGCGAAATGGAAGACACAGGCTGTGACGGGCATGCTACGCAAGAAGACGACAGAGTGGCTACTGCAAGAGGTCACCTACCTCAAGTGTCTGGACAAGGAGGAAGTCGAAATACTCGTGCCTCTCTCACATAGGGGTGAGGAGAGAAGATAAAAATAGAATGTCACTTGGTCAACTCTTTGAGGACGCGCACTCTGCGACAGTGCTTGAAGTCAGGTTGAAGACGCGCTATTTTAAAAAAAATAATTTTTGTTTACTTTGAAAAAGAAGCACAACTTCGTCATTCGAACAGATTTTTCATTTCTGTTTTCTTTATTAGCAGCTTAAAGCGGCAGGAAATAATATTATGCATCCTTAAAAATATGCAAATTCAGGTTTCTGACTTTTAGGTATGCTGCTGGTCAAATGTTCTTGCTACATACTTAAAGAGTTAAGTGTCGTAATATCGTCAAATAAGAGGTCGCACATGAGATAAAATGTAATCAAATAAGAGGTCGCACATGAGATAAAATGTAATCAAATAAGAGGTCGCACATGAGATAAAATGTCATCAAATAAGAGGTTGCCACTATAATATCGTCGAAATACTCGTGCCACTTTCACATAGGGGTGAGGAGATGAGATCAAATGTCACTTTATTAAGTGCCATAATAAGAGGTCATTACATTAGACAAGATGTTATCGAATAAGAGGTTATCAGTTAACAGAAAAGATACCATGTCATAAGACAAGATTTCTTATCGAAGCCTCTCTCACGTAGGGCTTAGGAGATAAGATATTTTTACATCTTCTTTTCCTTCGCAAGATTACGTTTTGTGGGATAGAAAGCTGTCGACATAACTCATTGTTGTTGTTAACATTGTTGTTGTTGCTGTGTTGCTGTTGCTGTGCTGCTGTTGTTGTCATTGTTGTTGTTTTTGTTGTTGTTGGCATCGTCGTCCTCGTCCTCCTCGTCCACCTCCTCCTACTCCTTCTCCTTCTCCTCCTCCTCCTCCTTCTTCTCCTCCTCCTCCTCCTTCTTCTCCTCCTCCTCCTTCTTCTTCTCCTTCTCCTCCTCCTTCTCCTCCTCCTCCTCCTCGTCCTCGTCCTC
>NW_004798600.1:69043-76536 GCF_000002075.1 Aplysia californica | reverse complement strand
TTCTTCTTCTTCTTCCTCTTCTTCTTCTTCTTCTTCTTCTTCTTCTTCTTCTTCTTCTAGTTTTTCTTCTTCTTCTTCTCATCCGACATAATCGCATCTCTCTGCAGGGAAATTCAACGCCATCTACAAGCGAGGTCAGATCTCCCAGAACGCTGTATACTCCATGAAAGATGTACTCAGTGACCTTACTTTGCCTGTCAAAGTGCGGCTGCTCTATGGAAAAGCGCCTGTTGTACCATGTATTTTCACGGGTAAGTAATATGGAGTAAAATATCTTCATTGTATCCAATGCGAGAAGTCTGCAATAATTCACAAGGCCTTTTTCCTGTATCTATTTATTGGTTCTTAGCGATGTCTCTGGTGTAGCAGGCAAGGCTTCACCGTCGCACGCAGAAGACGTGAGTTTGATTCTCGTGTAGGGAGAATTCATATGTTGTATCTCTGACTATCAATTAAGACGTTGTTATATCCCTCTCAGACAAGGTTGGCCCTGACAGGCAGGGTAGAAGCAGCCCGCCTCATATATTATCTAAATTATATCAACGAGTGCATAAAATATCTACAGTTACATTTTGGTTGCTGTTTCTTCCCACCAGGCATGATGATCCTCCGAGATGCTAAAATAGGGGAGTCAGTCGTAGGCAGCACAATTCTCAACTCCCGGAATGTCCTCTTTGAATTGCCCCTGGGCGCTCCGATTAAGGTGAGTCTGTAAAACATCAAATTTGAGATGATAACTAACTTAGTTTGTTCATCATCATCATCATCATCATCATCATCATCATCATCATCATCATCATCATTATCATCATCATCATCACCATCATCATCATCATAAGGGCTGCCCCAAGGAGCTTTACTGTCGCCGCTGCTGTTGATATTAGATTCATAAACAACCTTGCTTAATCCCTCCCAAACTCTGAATCACAACTACTAACCTCCGCCAAGCTGATCTACTCCATGTTCGCTGGTGACTGCACAGTATTGGCCAGTCACGCAAAAGAGAGAACAGGCAAAGGAAGCGACACAGTTGATTTTGAACATGGTTGTGAAATGGAGCAATGAATGGAAACTTACCTTGAATGCAACCAAGAGTGAGGTGTGCTTCTTCCCAACATGGGTGAAGGAGGCAACGTGGCAACCAGTAATTCAGATCGAAGGGAAAAATATACCATTCAACCCCGCTCCACGCTTGCTGGGTGTCTATCTGGATAGACAGCTAACCTTCAACAAGCACACGGAGGAAGTGTCCATAAGTGCAACCTCAAAAATGAAAATGATCGGTGCTGTCAGCAGCTCAAAATGAGGCTAGGGTAAGGAGTCGCCCAAGAAGGTATACCAGATGTTTGTGAAAAGCAGGAAGGATTATGCAGCCACAGCGTGGCCGGCAGCCTTGGATGACTGAGACCAGTGCAAAGGCCCTGTGCAGAATACAAAACAAAGCCCTCCGCCTTGTTTCAGGTCAGCTGAAAACAACACCAACAGAAGCACTGCGCAGTGAGACCAGAACTGAGCACTGCACCAACTATACAAAAAGAGCATGCCTCAAGTCTGTAGAGATGGCTATGCGATTGCCAGACAGCTACCCTACAAAAAAACCCTTGATCAAGCAGTCAAGCCTAAAAACAGCAGGAAAAGTTGGTTTCGGATGGGCACCGATCTAGCAGACCACCTCCCCCCTGAAGCAGAGAATAGATGGCCGATCAGTCTGGTGAGAGCTTGTCCATGGGAGACCCATGGCGAAATCGAAATTCGGACAGAACTGAGAGGAGTAAAAGGAAAAGATGATGATCCTGTAAAGGCACATGAAGCAGCTGAGGATGTAATCAAAGAGGTTGGTGCGGGTGTGACAATTTTCACCGATGGATCGGCTGTCACAGGATACCGCGAGGGTGGAGCAGCAGCAGTGGTGATAATGAATGATGAACCACCACGAACAGAAATCATTAGAACTAAAGGTGCATTCCTCACATCATCTTATGACGAGGAATGTCTGGAAAAGATGTCTGCTTCACAACGGATTGTTGACAATTGCCACAGTAGAACCAATGAGCTGATCTTGACTGACAGTCAGTCCCTCTGAAAGAGACTGCTTGGGAAAAGCTCAGATATGAATGATTTGCGCCTCAAGTTCAGTGAAACCACAGCCACAATAAAGATCCAGTGGATTCCAAGCCATGTTGGAATCGAAGGAAATGAGGCAGCAGACCAAGCCGCCAATGAAGCCAGAGAGATTGAAGAAGACAGACGACCAATAACATACAGGGGAGTCTTTCCAATGACCAAGAAGGGAATGAGAGACCCACCATGCAGAGCTGAGTACCAGCACCTGGATGATGTGTATTCTGGGTACTCCAATAAGCAGGAACAATTTATCATATGTCGCTGGCACCAGGTTGAGCTAGCGAGACTGCGGTCGGACCATCATTGGAGCATGCGATGGTATCAGAACTTTGTGAATGAAGAGCTCAACCCACGTTGCCGAAGATGCAACGATGAAAAGGAGGATGTCAAACATATGTTTCAATGTTTAGGAACAATGACAAATCGACGATAGCATGTTTGGGAAAGAAGGCAACAACAGCAACAGAAACAACAACAACAACAACAACAGTAAAAACAATGATAGCTTTACAAATAAAGAAACTGGCAGGCGTGTGCTTTTGAGAGCCTAATGCTTTGTGTTACAGCTCAAATCGCGGTTTGTTGGGGAGCACCACTACACAGGGTGTCCCAAATGTCGCACATCATCCTGGTTTTCATCTAAGATGCTTGATTAATTACAAAAGTTTGAATTGAGCTTTCTAAGCAACAAAACAAGCATCAACTCTCCCAAGAATACTGTCTTCAACATGCCAGTGTGTTTAGGGATGATCTTTTGGCACCCTGTAGTCACGGCATCCTTCAAATTGTCAACAGTACGTAGCCGATTCTGCTACCAAACACATTTCAGATGTCTACAAAAAAATAACTATCAAGTATTTTTTGTTGTCCACGTAATGGGAAACCATCAAGGTAGTGTAACAGTAGAATTATCTCCTCCTCCCTGACCATGAGCCCTAGGTTCTTTTGAAAACGACCCTTCTCATTCCAGAATTTATTATTATCTATTGTGTCTGTTAGAGGTACCATTCATATTAAATAAAGTTGTATCACGTAGGGAGGGGAGCTAAAGTCTTAAAATAAGATCCCATGTACAGCAGGTGTAATGAGCACTTTCATTTGTATTTGCAGATAAGGTTGGCAACCAATGACGAAGCCTTACAGGAAATGACGTCATACAAGGATGGACAAAAGCTGTGCAGGAAGTACGCCCACATGTACGGATCCATGATTAAACTCTCCCCCGACCTTGACACTAATCAAAAGACCATTATGCACGTGCCTACTGACCCGTCCCTCCTGGAGCAAGCAGATGAAGCCCTGCGTGCCCTTGACCTTATTACAGACATCAGTTTGACGGGAGAACCCGAAGATCATCTCTTGGATTCTGCTTCTGATTCGGCATCGACGGGCAGCGCAGAGCCTTCTGTTGTTCCTAAGGGGGGAACTCTGGCTGAGCTCAGCGAATATCGCAGTCGCGAGTCACAGACACACGTGTAAACTTATGTGATAAGCTGAATTAAAACTGAGTGGTGCTTGTTTGAGAACATAAATCATATTGTTAAAAATAAATTGTGACCTTCCCTTCCCCCAACCCAATTCTTAAATCAAGTTAAGAGTGTTTGTCGATAATGCTTTAACGGCGTCCCAATTGTGAGCCTACAGAGAATAGAGACTTCTAATACGGGGTGCCCACTACGGACGGGATCGGCCCGATCCAGCTGTAGTGGGCACCTCGTATAATGTCCATTGTAGGTGAAGTAAGTTTCGAATGGAGAGTTCAAGTATATTTGTTTTACCCATAACTTTTTTTGTGTACACTCTTTGGCCTTCTTTGAACTTCAACCATGAGGGGAGAATAGACAGTAAAACGTAGCAGTACTACTTAAGAGTTCACATGTGCCTTTATTCTGTACTTACAAGGTCGCTTATTGTACATACGAAAAATGCAGATGGGGATTTGTCCTGGAATCAATGTTTTCAAATTGCATGTGCTCTCTGCAATGTCCACCGTTACTCCTGTTGATATCACTCTGGACTACACTGTCGGTTTGCTCTGCTTAAAACCCCTATCAGGATATTCCAGAATGTGTGTCATTTTCGGAAATTTTCATTGCTCTCCACATCACATACTTGGCTCAGCCCTATTGGCTGTTGGAGTTACACGTGACTTTGGGTCCCAACTCTGACGTACCTTTGCAGTGTTGAAAAGGGACCTAAAACCCCTACCATTATTATCATACTATGGTTCCATTGAAGTTAACAATACAGCTGAGGCGCCCATTCAACAGAAGAACCGGTTGATGACCCTGTAGTTAGTGGACGCCATATCTCAGAGAAAGTGCGTCAGACAAAAGGAATCATCTTAGACGGATGATTGGCGGGATGTCTCCTTGAGCAAGGCAAGTTGATCACCGCTCATACTCAGGGTGCTGCACTGCTGAGCATAGAAATGGCTTGTTATTGTTTGAAATCTTTACGTTGTATGATGGTGTGTACAAAAATATTGATTGTAGGTTGTCATTATAAAGGCATTAGTCACTGAATATCAAGTACCCGGTTAGCTAAGGTCAGCTTTTCTCATTTCGTTTGTTGTTGTTGTTGTTGTTTGTTGTTGTTGTTGTTGTTGTTGTTGTTGTTGTTGTTGTTCTTCTTCTTCTTCTTCTTCTTCTTCTTCTTCTTCTTCTTCTTCTTCTTCTTCTTCTTCTTCTTCTTCTTCTTCTTCTTCTTCTTCTTCTTCTTCTTCTTCTTCTTCTTTCGGTTGTTTTTTTTTTTTTTTTTGTTTTTTTTTTTGGGGGGGGGGGGGGGGCGCAAAGGAAGACAGCGCTCATTCTTCTGTGCTTAGTCTTCGAGCATACTTGACCCTTATCCCCAGACAGCAGAATTTAGAAAAGTACGGGTGGATGGACGTGTTGAACGTTTGATGACGATAAGTCTTACCGAGGTGTGCTCTTGAGGAAAACCTCTCTTCAACTGTTGTAATCCAGCGTGGAATGCACTTGATTTGCGCACGAAAATTGAGAATGGAAGATCTAGAAGACTTTTTGTTGTGGATATAGCTTCCATTTATCGACCTTTTGAAACATAACATATTATGATCTAAAAAGAGAAGATTTAGTCTGTGGGATACACTTTGAAATGATGAATACATGTACTCCCCTCCTCCACTCCGCAGAAAATGGTTACAACGTTGTTACACACTAAGGGCTGTGACAGACAAGAAGTAAAAAAACGCAGCAGGAATTACTGCACAGTCTGGTAATACACTGTAGACAATGGGTGCGGTCACACGAGCGACAGGCGTTATTTTCGATCCTGGCGTTGCAGACGTGTGTCGCCAAAATTCTGCTACGCCGCGACATACAAGTGTTTTGGTGAAGCACAGAGTTCAAGAGTCACAGACACACGAGATGTATTTACTGCCGGCGCATTTCTACAATAGTTGTGTGTTTTTCTCGCTTTTCATTCAACACGACAATATTCCAATTGCAACCACGTCTTCTTATCACGAAACAGCGTGTTTGATTTTGGAAATAAAAGAACACAAACATCATTTGGACAACACAAGTGAGGAATGGTTTTTTTTTTTTAATTATGCTTGGATAGATGTATGCCTAGCACTCAGACCAGAATGCAATGATGCAAGTGACGCATTGAAGAAACAGATACGTAAGCTGCTTTTCCATTTTATTTGCTTTCTATCTTGACATGTCTGGATGTACCTGACTCTCCGATCGTTCATGTTCAACTGAACAGTAGCGTTAAATGTCGCCCCGTGCGGTGCAACACAAGTAAGCGACACTTTCTGCAAATAATTTACTACGCGACAATTGTAGCTCGTCTGTCAAGGCCCACATTCTACTCACACTAGAAAGTGGGATTTTCCCCCATCTAGAAGTCATATTGATCAAAATTGCTTGCGACGGGACACGGTCAGAAACAACAAGATCAGAGAAATGATGGGAACAACACCTGTCCTCCACTGCATTCGAAGGCAAACAATCAGGTGGCTTGGACATCTCATACGTATGGCACCTCACCAGCTTGCCAGTAAAACCTTCTGCAGAAAAGTGTCAGGGTACAAGGCAAGAGGAAGACCTAGAAAGACCTGGATCCAGGGTGTGAAGGATACCCTGACAACATACGATATCCCACCCAGCCAGGCCATCAAACTTGCTAGAGACAGGAAGCTCTTTCTCCCCTCGACGCCCTTGAGGTACAAGAGGAAGGATAAAGTAAAGTAAGCTTGCGAATAGTTTCGATTACCTCATTCAAATCTGCATTTTGCTGTGACTGCACCTTCTGGTCTTTTGTCTTTGCCTGGATCTCTTGGTTCTTTCTACTGTGATTGTTATATCTTGCTATCCGAGAACTGTTGAATTATAATATAACATGTATACTGTATAGCCATAATCTTGTCATATCATAAATGACTTTTCATGTGTTCGACGATGTACAAAATTCTTGATATAAAAGGTGATATAAATCTCGCATGATACATAATATATTACTGTTAAGCTAATAGCCAATCTTCAACTAACAACAAATGTTTAGCAGATGGTGAATCTGGGCCTTAACACAAATTGTGTTTGGGATTCAGGTTAGAGAACTTTTTCTCACAATAAAATTTGAATTTCTTTCATGGCAGCCTGTGTTTTACTTGAATTATCGTAACCTTTAGCAATATAATACCATGTACATGGGGGCTCTCGTGGTCTAGAAATACGGCGAAAAGAGGGGAGGCAGAAAGTGGAGATGAAATCACATAACAGAACATGATGTAGAGGTGAAAGGAGACATTTTTAGATAAGAAAATTTTCCGTGCTGTCAGGTTTCGAACCCGGGACATATTGAATGAGGGGCGGAAATCGTACCTCCAGACCACGAGAGCGCCCTCGCGGACGTCGACCCAACGTGTCAGAGCCACAGAATTCTACACTTAAGTGTAGAATTCTGTGGTCAGAGCCAACCCGGGCTGAGGGAATTACAACATCTCAGCGGGAGGACCGAGACACTGGATAAAAATAGTTATCCACATATTTGGGGATTGAGTTCAAATCTTCTGGGTGCCCCGGAGAAGCGCAATTAATATTATGGTATAATGTTTAAAACTTGATACAATAATAGCCAAAATAAAAGAAAAATGGGTAAAATATTATGAGAGTAAATTTTGATAACAGTGGTTTCAATTCACCACAATAAAGTCGGCCTGATGATGAATAATATTGAAACTCCAGGTTACAAAAATATTGCCTCTTTTCAGGGTCTCGCAGTTAACATCTCTACTGTTATAATATTATGTACTTGTTATAGATATCCCACACCCACCTTCCCACTCGCACGCACGCACACACACACACACACACACATACACACACACACACACGCAC
>NW_004798600.1:67261-68266 GCF_000002075.1 Aplysia californica | reverse complement strand
AACTGCATAAGTAAACTTATTCAGTTTGTAGGAAATTTTCAATTTTGCCCGGGTGGCGGCCGAAGCCTACTCTTATCGATTTTAGACCATCAAAGGATCTTTAACGTGTGCAACTTACACACGGGTCCTCCGAGATTTTTCGCCCTTGTCCAAAAAGGTAGGTGTAGATCTTTCCTATCTGAAGATTAGGGGTGTGGCTGAAAGACAGCAGTAAGAAGGAGCTAATGAGTGGCAGTAGAAAGGCTGCAGAAAGAATCAGGAGCCCAGAGGAGGGGGCAAAGGAGGTGAGGTGATGGGGCAGAAAGAGGAGACGAAACCAAACGACAGAACATTGATAGAGAGCAGGAAAAGAGGTGAAAGGAGACAATTTTAGAGAAGAATTTTTTTCGGTCGCTACCCGGATTCAAACCTCGGGACCTTTGAATGAGTGGCGAACATTTCAACCTCAATATAGCCACGAGACCCCCCCCCTAAATATATAAGACATCATATTATTTTGACTTGTAAAACAAAACCCAAGTTCGCCTTTTGGAATTTACTTCACCTATAATACTGCTCATAGATATTCGGGTCATCACTTTCCGCTGGATCACCCCAGAAAGACCCTACTTGTTGGTTTGTTTTGTTTTGTTGCTTTGTTGTTGTTGTTTTGTTTTAGTTTTAGTTTTTGGGGTGTTATTTGTTGTTGTTTTTTTGGTTTATGGGGTGTATTTGTTTGTTTGTTTTTGTTTTTTTGTTTTTTTGTATTTTTGTTGTTGTTGCATGCTATTGATCGTCAGACATAATATTGTTCATAATATGTTTTGGGAGATGTAAAGCTCTCCACTTAAGGAAAGGAAAGTTGTAATTGCTATCTGCGGTAAGTTGTGGGGTTTGTGATCACCGTTTCATGATGAACGAACTATTTTAAGCCTAATAATTGTTAAATATTATCTGATCATTCTGTTAACGTTTTCACAACCATCCACCCCATCTTCACACACACACACACACACACACACACGC
>NW_004798600.1:49913-65365 GCF_000002075.1 Aplysia californica | reverse complement strand
CCTGGAACCCCCCGATGGGTCCAAAGCACTTCTAGACTCTAGATCTATATCTCGATTAAGAAAAATCAAATATTTCAAAAACTAGATCTAGTAATTTGCTACGAAAATGAAGTTGATATTCGTGTTCAACGCATCAATATTTAGAACCTAGTAGAAAAAGTACAACTGGTAGCTAAGTGTGAGATGGGAGGGAAAGTTAAAAAATACTGTTAGATAAAGATGTAAGAATATATATATAGATCTATAGATTATAATAATAGATTCTAGACTCTACTGGAAATTTTCTATTACTGTAACTGAGAAAAATTAAAATAACATTCTTGTCAGTTTGGTCATCATGTCTAGGACACTTGATCTCACTGCTGAATGCACATGCAATGCATGCTCAGAAATTCAAATTTTGCTGTAATCAGGCAGTTGCGTACGAGATATCATAGTTGGCTGTGCACACAATTGTGTGTATATGTATTATATATTTTTAGACAAGTCGAGTTTTTACGATAGTGTCAGGTTTGGACTGTCTTACCGAACAGGAAGAAGGGACTTTGAATCTACTGGAAAGGCTACTGCTATGATGAGGGATTTGAAGGCAAGCCACCCAGAGTTACATTCCATTATGTTGCTATGCGACCTCACATTTTCTATTTTTCTGAGGCAGTTTTCTGTGATGAAAACCTGAGAAATCCATAAAGTCTGAAAATTAAAAGAACAGTTGTAAGGCTCTATGGGGGTTTCTGAATTTCTTGTGATCTCAAGAATAAGGTACAACAGAGAAGACTCGGGTGATTTATCAATTCTTTCCTCTCACCTAGAAGCCCATTTAGATGTGCGACAGAAAAGGGGAAACATAATTCTGAGAAGCAAACTTAACTCATTCGCTATATTATTCTGGGCTTGTGGACGAATTTTTTTTCGGGAGAGCGAAATGAGATGATGGCGAAGTGGCGTTCTACTATGCCACAAAGCTATAGTCGTTGTTCTTTCTCTCAAGCACTGAAACCTGCATTTTGTAGTCAACTGAATATCACTCTCACGAAATGTGTTCAGGGCACAGCGTGAGAGTAAAAGGAAAGAATGCATCAACGGCAAAGAACGATTTTTAAATTGGAATGTGAATATCTAGAAAAGGTGAAGTATAAAAATGCCAAAGTACCGGTATTCCATGAATCTATGAAAAATTTAACTGGAAAAATGAACTCGGTGCAAGGGAATGTTAAAAGATTCGAAGGAAAACATCTGAAAAATGAAGGCATATAATATTGCTGTCTAGTGGGTTGAATATAGATAGAGAATCTGTATTCTGATGATGAGAGTCAAGGTTCTAGAGAATTCAAAGACAGGAGGAGACATTTATTGTGGACAAAAAATACAAAAAGATGAAGTCTCAGCAGCTTGTAGAAAAATGAAAAAAGGAAAATCATTTGGCCAAGACAAAGTTTGTATGAAACTTATTGATGCGCTTGTCTTTGATCGGTGAACCACCCGTGTTGTATATGTTTCCTTTTAGTATTGTGACTGTGCCTCTTTATACAAAAGTTGGCAAAAAATCACGAACTTTGAAGAGCGCCATCTCCTCTTGCATGAAGACCATTCTTGCGCCAAGCCTCAAAGAAGCGGAAGCTGACACGCCACAGCATTACGGCACGAAATTGCGTGCATAGCTAAGTGTATGATACCTTGCAGGCGATTGCGTGCGTATAGCAAAAAAATGTGTTGGTGCACGCAATGCGTGCGTATAGAATTACATGTATAGACGCTCCCGGATCTCACAGATGATGACTAGCTGGTCTCTGTTCTCTCCGGTTTCTTTGCGTCAGTGAATTTTTTTGCATTATTTTTTAATGAGAGTAGAAGGGCCTGAAGGTTGTTGTTTTTTTTATTCTACACTTTTGTCTTGAGGAGTACAGAAATCAGGTCCTGGTTCATAAAGTGCTGACTTGGTACTAGAGGTGTTTAGAAAATGGAAAAGAATAGAAGTTGTGGAAGACTGACTAAATTTCAAGTCTTGTATGAATAGTAGGACTGGAATTTTTCCAGTGGAGGAACAGCCGCTAGATTTACTACTGAAGCTTTTTTAGTGGACCTATGAAATTCTTAATTTATATGCTGCCCAAGTGTGTCTCTAAAAAGGAAAGAGAAATGATGGAGGATGATACATATATATTATATATACCCTGATTTCTCCAGTGTTAAATTGTTGACAGTAGGGCCTACACATGTTATAATGCATAAACACACGTCTAAGGAATTTTGTTCAATTTTGTATTGATTGTGTTTCTACATTTTCTGTTCCAGCCCAATGTTCATGCAGCTCATGCGTATGTTTTGATGAAAAAGCATACTCGAGTTTCCAGAAACATTAGGGCTTGCTGGTTCTTTCGACACCTGAAGAAAAGTGTTGAGTTTTCTCCCTTACAGAATGTTGAGGTTTGTATTTTGAGGGTGTGTGATCATGTTTGTGAGTGTTAGAGCTTTGTTTTATGTTTGCCTTGAGAGCAAGTGATAGAGATGGGGTTAAATTTAGATTATTACCATCATGAGTAAAGTGACACAAATTGGGAAGAAATCAGCGTGTACTGTTCATGTCATGAGAGTCATCAAGAGGCATTTATATATATATAGTTTCTTTAGCTTTCCTGTCGATGGTGACTGAAATGTTTTAAGTGAGAAGGATGCTTTGTTCTCATTCAAAACAGGATGCCATGCTGCAGTTCTATTTTTGTGTGTCTGTACTGCATGTAAAGCTGTTTGCTGCAAAATAAAAATAAATGCATTTTCTGAGAATGTCAACAAAGCTTTCTTTCTAAATGTTGTAAACATTTCTTTAACTCTGTTATGAATCCGATATATGTCTATTTTGTTATTGTGTACTTTGTTTTGTTTTTTCTCCTCTTTTTGAGGCAGCAATGGGAGGGGAGACAAAACCTTTGAAACTTAAAAAAATATATATATGTGTGCATGTTGTCATTCTGCCTGTCATTGAAGTTGGGTTGCCTTATATTTGGGTTCATTGATCGTGTTGCTTAATTTTATTTGAAAGAAAAATAAAGCATGTTTTAAACACTTTTATTTCTTTTAGAAAGGTAGAAAGCGTCTTCTAATTATCTCTATATTTCTTGTAATTTCGTGGTTTTAAAGTTTTCATTTGAGTACACCATGTCAAATGTGACTCATGACATGAGACATAAGAAGGTTTTCGTTTTTCTTTGTTGATTCTCTCTCTCTTTTTATGCATTTTTTTCTTTGTCTTCCATGTAGGGCCTGACAGAAGAGTTAACCCTTGTGTCTGTTATACCCGACGACCCGGAGGTAAAATTAGAGCATGGATGCCGGTATCTGGTGCATATTGGGCCGGATACGATTATCACGTTCCTCTCCTGGAGGTACAGGCTTTCCTTTACCTTGGACCTCAGCCCATCTTTAATGTCAGTGGTGAGTCTTACCCGTGGCACTCTTCAAGATGATTCTTTTTAGATTACTTGACTTAAATGAAAGAAACTGAATTTGTAGCTTAAGAGCATTTTTGCTTGAACAGTTTCTTCCTAGAGTAATTTATAACGTCTGTTAACATTTTTGCGAAATTTGTGATTACCCTGCTGGAGGAATTTTAATGAAGATGAAAGAGTTTTTCCATCTGGAATATTCTAAAGAATAAAGGCGCGGTGGGGGTAACTTTTTTCCTTCAACTTTTGTAGTCTTTGTGTTCTATTCATTTGGCAGGGATTGGAGTGATATAATTAATGTTTTTGTCTTGTTGGTGAAGATTGCCTTTGAACTGTTCTTTTACTGTCTAGTAGGTTGTTATACTCATTTTGTTTTTTAAAAAAAACAACTTCTTTTACAATTGTCAGTATGACACTGATATGCCCATGGTCAGTCAATGGCTGTTAAACACTAAGTGGCTAACTTTTTGTTACAGGATATCCAAAATGGACAGTTTGTGTACGATGGTGTGTACCAGTCTTTACGGCGCTGCTTGCAGGGCCTTGTCATGCCGGTAAGTTGACTGGATTGTAAGATTGCTCGTAAGACTTACTTTGTATTGATTTATCTGTGTTTGTATAAGAGAAAGGGAAGAGAATATATACGGCCTGCTGAACCTGCCTTAACGACCACCTGCTCAAGACAATCATCTGCTCAAACGACCACTTCCCACACCCCCTTGCGTTTTTTTTTCTATATCATGACATTGTCCAAGAGAACCACCTGCCTAAGATGACTACTTTTCCTCTTGACAAAGAATGTTAGTCTTGGACAAATTTGCCTGCATATTATTTGTTAATGGTTTTGATTTGTGATTACAATTACACGTGTAATGTTAGCTGTAGGTTACAGTAATGTTAAATTGAGGGAAAGAGCATTTAAAAAATGAGAGTTGAGAAGAAAAGAAATAATTTTTTTCACTTTAACACAGGGAAGGTGAATTTATGCAATTTTATTATTGTTTTGTCATTGATGTTACCAGTTGTTTCCTGAGGAGAAAAAAGAACATTATTTTCATTAGTGTTTGGTTGAATGTCCTTTTTGTGACTAGTGTCAAATGATTTCTTATTTGTTTCAGTTCCCGATTCCTGGCAGTGATATTTGGTTCTCTCCAGACTTGTACATCTCTGTGATATGTCAGACTCCCGTTGTCTGCTCATCGACCAATCAGGTATGGCTTGATTGTGGGGTAGTATCTTGGTGCCTTTAGTTTAGATAGCCTAGCTTGGAGTGCGGAGGTTTGAACCATAAGTAGGGCTTCCTTGGTCCTGAGTTTTTTAATGAAATTTTCTTGATAGTCCACCCACTTGGTTCAGTCACATCGGAGATAGATGTTGAATCAGAACTCCCTCCTCTTTATTACAATTCTATGTCAAACCACTTACTTTAGCTACTGGAGTCTGCATGATCAGATGGGGACAGAAATCAGACAAGACGCTTTTAAAAATGATATTTGTGAGGCAGCGTGGTGGAATCAGGCTCTCGTCAAAATAATTAAAGTGAAGAAACATGCATTTTTTCGCAGGTTTGTGAATTTTTATCAATTTTTTTTTTTGGCTCAATACCTTTCATACCCATTAAAGAACTCATTTATGTGAGATTTTTATGAAAAACGTTGATTAAAGGTACAAAATATGTAATTTTTTAATTACCACGGACTCTTTAGCTAAGGAAACAACTAATCTTTGGCGGCCATTTTCTCACTAATTTTACCTCTGAAAATAGGTGAACCCCACCTCCTTCTTCCGCAAATATCTCGACTTGTATTCAAGATAAATGGTTATTTTTTCATCCATATAAAGACAAGTAAACAAGCTTTAAGATGATATCAATAACTCTTCATGCCCAAAAATTGACGAGAGCCTGATTCCACCACACTGCCTCACATTTAGTAGAAATGAACTTTAAACAATAACTTTCTTCAGCAAGGTTTTATTTTCATGAGCAGTTGGTGCGGAGTAAATATGTAATTTCAGACAGCGGATCTGGTTCAAGGGAAAGGCTAGTGCAGTCAAACCTGTTACCCAAAGATAAAAGATAAAGGTACAAAAGACCTCACTGACATATCCATTCTCCCCTTCCACTTCAAAGTTATATATATATTTCATCAACAAACTATTAAAATATTCTTAGCCAAGCAAGCAACATTTTGCAGGAGAGGAAAAAAACCCAGTATCATTCTTTTAACAATTGTACATTTTGTTGTTGTTGTCCCTTTGTCCTGATTTTGGTGCCGATATTTTTAAGTTACCTAAAAAAGTGCCAGCATGGTACCTAACAATTGTACCTACTTTATGAATCTTTTCTTGCCCTTTTCAACATTTAGAGTTTGAATTTTGGTACAGTATTTCTTGAGCACGTACAACTGATATCGCTGATGAAGAAATGGCAATAAAAGAAATTAATAAAAGTTTTGGCTTCTTACATCTAAACAGCTGGCCGAAGATATATTGGTTGTAGTCATAAGCCTCAACCATTTTCATTTCCCACCTAGGTGCTGGTTCAGGGTGTGAAGCTGAGTCAAGACAACTTGGATTTCTACCTGAGACACATCGAGTTTGAGCTGAAACAGTTTGAAGCTGCCCTCTCTGTCAGTTTCACCACGCTACTCAAAATGCACAAACGAAAGGTATGTGCACCAGCATTAATACGTTTCTTTTTCATCTCAATCCAGGTATGTTGTGGTTTGATCTGTGTTTCATGAAGGTACCTACTAGATAACTTTTGGGTTTTCTTCCTCCGGTTTTCCTTTCTCATAGTCATATTTTAAAATGGAATTGTTCATCTGAGGTTTGATGTGCAGATTATGCATGTCAAAGAAACATGGGAAGTTAGAGGGCTTGTTGAGACTGGCTTGGGAGGGGGGGGAAGGGGGGAGGGATCTTGAATTAATATCTGTCCAAGTCTATACAGCTGCTGTGTAGTTTTGACGTGTGAAAAATAGGGAAAGGCCACCTTTTGCACAGGTTCTTTTATAGCAAAGGTATTCTTATACGGAGCTGTCTGTAGTATGGTATTTTTAGTTTTATTTCCCGAGGGAGGTTGGTGTACCTTTTTTGGGATGGGGATGGGGGGGGAGGGGGGGGGGTGGAGATGAGAGCTGTATGTGTAGTGTTGAGATTTGGGATTATTGTGTTACTGCTTGTAAAAGTTTAGATCCAGAGTATTGGGGATAATATGGCCTTTGCGATGAGGAAGCAACTAAAAGAAGCAACAGTCATATATTTTCATTGTTTCTTTTTCTCTCGCTCAGGATGATGAGGAAGAATCTTCAGACCACTTCAACCTGGCAGACCACTTGGGCAGTCCGGAGGCAGGCTTCACAAACATGCTCCGTTACGGCATTCTCTCACTGCAACTGTTGCCAGAGAATTCTTCCTCAGGTTGGTCTAGTTTTCCGAGACTGCACAAAACTTTTTTGTTTCGGGTTGGGGGGGGGGGGGGGTTCTCTTTTTAACCTTTTTTGAACTTGCTTGAATAAGACATATGTTATGACAAGTATATTGTAATGTAAAATAGCACTAGTGTGAGGCTCATATGTTTTCTTGCAAAGAGTTTGAGTTGTTGAAATGCTGCAATACTTATCCTTATAATAATTGTGATAAACAGCACTTTTCATGATTTTATTTTTTCCTATCAGGAATTGTGATAATCACAGATGGCAATGTTGGCCTTCCCACGTCTGCGTACATGGAACTCCTGCTGAACCAACTCCGCACAAACACCATCATGTGTTCCTTCATCAAAGTGGGGAGCCCCTCAGGCCTCTACCGCAAACTGGCCCACGTGCCTCACATTGAGCTCATGCAGGCCATTGCCACGGCAACTTTTGGAGCATACCTGGGCTCTGGTCCCGATGTGGTATGTAGTTTGGTGACTGTTGCATGTTTTTTTGATTCCCGTGTCTGTTTAATGTTGAAAAATGGAACTCGTTTCGTAGAATATTCGGTCCCATATTGCATCTTTAAAGTAGGTGGTTAGGCAGTGTCATTGGTAGGTCCTACTTTTTTCCTCTCGGGTTAGTGAGAATGTTCTTTTATTTTTGTCTGTTTGTTTAATGTTTCTCAAGAACCAAATAACCATTATTTAGCAATGCCAACCGGTTTATCGCGCGCTGCGAAATTTTGATACCCGTTTGCGGGTGTATTTTTGGACCAGGTTGGAACGAAGGTGACTAATTTCTTAAACTCGTTCGGTGCTGTTTCTCTACCAATGTGAATGAAACTTGTCAGCCAATCAGAAAATCGGGCAAACTTATGATATATGGACGTTTAAGTTTGTACTCATAAATTTACCTATATTTTTAGTGTCGGAAACACTTTCGTATCGCGTATTCCGTAAACTGTAAAGAGCTTGAATTTCAATGTTGAGAAGGTAAGAGATCTATCTTTTCTCAATAGTGTCCTCAAATTTGAATGTTCTGTGTCAGTAGTTGTTTACAATTTATCATAAATGTACCACTACCCGCCTGTCCAAGGTGGCTTCGCACGCAGACCGGCCATTTTCCCCTCACTCCTTTGGCCAATGTCTGTGACCTACAAATCCCTGCATGTTTATTCCAAGCCTGTTCATTGATCACTTTAAATAAGGCAATGGCGGGTGCGTGCATCCAGTTGTTTTTCTCTCTGTTCCCCTGTAACATCGCAATGGGGGTATTCGCCTCGGAGTGTTCGCGTCTCAACGGCAAAAAAAGATTTTTAATTGTACGGCATGTTAAATTGAATTGGATTATATTTTATGGTTGGCATGGTCTAAAGTCACGCTGCCAACATACTCGTAAAGATCACATGTTGTGATACGATGCTATAATTAAAATGCTCTTATCCCAACACCCCTTTTTCTCAAAATCGAAATATGTTCACCAAAATTTTAATTATAACAAAACAATTACCAAATGGTAGTCAATCTGAATGCAGAAATGATTTCTCCACCCAACAACATATTGAGCTGCCGAGTTTCTTTCAAACGGTCCACTTAATTACTGAGATATCGTCAGTTTTCTTACAGAGTCTCCTGTTCCGTGGTCCACTTTTATTAAGGAGTATTTTCCTATATGTGGGTCATCCGTATTTTACCAACCTTTACAATCCCATAACTTTTTTATTTATGAACTGATTCTTTAAATTCAAAAAGCTTTGTTCTTAGAATGAAAACATTTTCTAAAGTATTGAATAATAAAGGGCTAAAGCGAACAATTAATTTTTCATTGACATTATTTTGTTGATGTACTTTTCTTTTTGTATACTCTTCCTATACATTTGCATATGCTTGTCAGCAGCTAACATGGAAATCTTTGGAAGGTTCAACACGTTTTTTAACACCCGGCTAAAGGGCAAATGTGACAATTATAGACATTACTTTTTTCTCTGGAGAAGAAAAATGTGACCTTCAAAAGAAGCTAACAGCAATACTCATTCCTTAATTTGTTTCGTTTTTTGTTTTTTTTGTCTCCTGTGGTACTCAAATAACTTGAGCAAGAGAAAAAAGAAAACCACATCTCTCCAAATTGAATAATGATTTGTACGTATAATACCCCTGTGGTTCCCCAGAGTGAAGAGAAAAATGAAGCCAACCTGTACCACAGAGCCATGCTGTTCTGGACATTTCAAAGAGGTTTGGAAGGCTTCAAGTATGAGTTGACCCACTACAGTGATGAGGACATGCCAGGCTCCATCTCCTGGATCAAAAGGTTTGCCGTCTATTATGGTGTAATACATGCCTGCAGCTTTTAGAATTAGTTTTCCAAGAAGCTAAAATATAACTTTTTTTTTCACTCTTACACGAGTGTTTGGAAAATGGTACCCCTACCCCTCTTTTCCTGGTTGAGTCCCCCAGTTGTTTTTTCAAACCCACTAACAGAGATGGTAATTTTTTGGAAATCAGTCATTTTCAGGTATTTTATTTTTTGTGTGCTTTTTGATGGCAATGAATTTCCTGCTATTTGGACTTGGTGTCCAAGAAAATCCTGTAGAGGGAAAAATTAATTTAGAGAGTTATTTTTAACAGATTCCATTCAGAACTAAGTGCATGCCAACTGGTCAGGGGATGTGAGTAGTTCATTCTTCCCCCTTCAGGGAGTATTGTGTTCTTGATGGTGGGGTACCTATTACCTCATCTCATCCTCTGATATGTTGTTGTTGTTGTTAGCGATCCAGTAGCATCTGAGCGTTAACTCTTCTGCATGATGTCATTCGGTAATAGTTGCATGTTTGTTCTAATTGTTGTCTTGAGGAGTAGAGGCAATTAGATGTGTGGGGTAGCTTGGGAAGAAAACATCCCCTTAAATCAGTTAGTTTTCTGCAGAAGAACAGATGATGTTCCACTGTCTCTGAGGGGTAGTCACATGGTGGGCAGGCAGCAGACTGCTTTACTCCAATTCGGTTGAGATGTTGGTTGAGGGGTACATGTTGTGTTCTAAGTTGGAAGATTATGGATTGATCTCCCCTCCTCAACTCATTGATTGGATCTTTGACCAGTATCCTCTGATATATGGGTGGAATTTGTTCTCTCTTCTTACTCTTTCCAGTTCAGCTTTTTCCAGTTTTGTGTTCATTTGTCGCCAGATGATCTGGATATGCTTTTTAAAAAAATCATGGAAACTCCACATGGTGGAGATCCCACTTTGAAATGACCTAATGGTGTTTAGAGTATTAAGCGAGTAAAATTCTCTTTTCTCAAAGTGGTAATATGCACAATTAATATCATTACTCGGGCTTGTTATGATCAAAGTACCCACCCCTCCCTCCTTATTGACTGGCTCTGCTCATTGGCATGGTCTGTCTGATAGACTAGAGAAGCAGGCTCCTGGAGCCGACCAAAAGTACAACTTCTTCTTTCGGTAAAGATGAATAGTCATATATCTTGTGTTCTTTCCTCCACAGAATGCTCCACAGACACCCGATTACTGGGGAGAGTTTTGGTTTGGAAACTCTCCGGAAGGAGAGGGACAAGCGGACTGTCCTGGCTGGGCTCTCCAGTGTTCTCTCCGTCAGGCTGAGGGAGGGCTACACAATCAAAAACGTTTGCTTCCGCAAAGGTCAGAATTGGATGATTTTCACCTGCTGAGATAATGCGGTTGATTTTGAATTTGTCATCTGAAATAAAATATATGCACCATGCTCAGCGTATGGGAAGGCACAATATGAGTGCTCTTTTTATCTGAACACCTTTGCCAAATGTTATACCCATATTTTGTGAATGCGGAAAGAAGCATTGGAGAATATTGTATCGTAACAACAGGCTAGTTTGATGGAAACAGAGGCAGACAAAGGGAAAAGATACTGGACATGTTGACAACATGGTTGGGAGCAGCAAGAACAATAGATGATCGCCCATGCCAGTTGGCAAGGCACCGGATGAGGATGATATTTTGTGAAGTTAAGCAGGGACAGTGTCTATGTGAACCATTTTGTTTAATGAAATCGACTTTTTTAAAGTCAAGTTAGCAGAATTGCATACAAAAAAACATTTGTACTGTTTTGGGGTCTCTAAAATAAATGTTCCTATATATGTGTGTGTTGATTTGAGCTGCTTAACTGAGTGTTTGCAGTCATGTCTTACAGAATCAGTAAATACAGCTCTGTGATTGTTGTGATGTGGGAACATATAGAGCGTCAAACTTTACTACTTTTACCTCATATTTGATTCACACAGGGATGGCGCGCTCATATGACCTTATGCAGTTGCGAGCGCCGTAAAACACTCTACTATTTTTTAAAAAAAACCAAAAACCCCACAGGGATGTTTGTAGTGAATGACACTAAGGTTTTTTTCTCTGTGGTGTGGGCCATACTCTAGATGTTTTATTTCTATTTGGCAGATGACACAGAAATCCACGTAAAGCTTCACTTTCCTTGGCATGACTATGGCAGGATTGAGTACGCTGCCTGGGCGACATGGCCACTAGAGAGAAAGAAGTAAGGCCTTGAGTCTATCGAGAAGAATCTTTTCTGTTTGTCTGTTGAGAATATGTTCTTGTTTTGCCGAAATACTTTAATTATTTAGTAATTCACTTGATACCAGACTTCAAGTATGATCAACCGAGAAGGAGAAGACGGTATGATTTTCTTTAGTTTTTCATTTTTTGTGTTTTTTTGCTCAGTTGCAATATCTCTAATCTTCAGCACTTAAATGACATAGTTGTGTTTCAAGTGCTGTAAAACACTTGCTAAATCTAAAATAAAGATTCTAGATTCTCTCATGGTATGGTTACATTTCAATGACATGATTGGATAGTTGAAAAAAAAAAGCAGCCGTAGGTTACATATGTGAGGCAGCGTGGTGGGATCAGGCTCTCGTCAATTTTTGGGCATGTAGAGTTATTGGTATCATCTTAAAGCTTGTTCACTTGGCTTTATTTGGATAAAAAAAATATCAATTTATCTTGAATGCAAGACGAGATATTTGCCAAAGAAGAAGGTGGGGGTCACCTCTTTTCAGAGGTAAAATAAATGAGAAAATGGCTGCCAAAGATGTTATTTCATTAGATTAAGAGTCCATGGTAATTGAAAATGTACATTTTTTGTGCCTTTAATCAACGTTTTTCTGAAAAATCTACTCAGAAATGAGTTCTTTAGTGGGCATGAAAGGTATTAAACCAAAAAAAAAATCTGATAAAAATTCTCAAATTTGCGGAAAAAATGCAAGTTTCTTCACTTTGATTATTTTGACGAGAGCCTGATTGCACCACGCTGCCTCACATATTGTAAGTGGGTACCCTTTTTTCTGCTTCATGAATTTAGACCAGGAAATCTGGAGTTGCTGGTTTAGATATATAACTGAGGTCTTTTTAAACAGAGTTTTGAAGAGGAAGGAAGGGGGTGAGGGAAGAGAGAGAGAGAGAGAGTTCTGTTGGCTGCAGCGAGGCATTAGTCGAAAAGTGGTTTCAATCCACTTGTCTTTGTTTAATGCCACGTTTGAGCCATTGCACTCAGAGCCGGGATTGGCTCCGAGTGGTAGTTTCAACATGTCAATGGGGGTGTTTTATAATTCATTTGTGTCTCAATGCAATGGAATCAGGTGCTCGTCAATTTTTTGAGCATATGGAGTTACTGGTATCGTCTTAAAACTATTTATTTACCTTTTTTTTTCGATGAAAAAAATACCCATCTATCCTAAGTAAAAGTCGTTTTTAGTAAGAATGATGTCAAATCAGACACGCTGTCCTTTCGGTCATCAGAAATAGAAGTCGGAATATTTGCGATGGAAGAAGGTGGGGGGTCATCCAGTTTCGGAGGTAAAATTAGCGAGAAAAGGGCCTCCAAAGTCTGGTAATTCGATTGTTTGAGAGTCCTTAAAAACTGAAAATCTACATATATTTTGCCTTTAGTCAACTTTTTTTGGTTAAAATTCACACGGAAATGTGTTGTTATACGGACATAAAAGGTGTTGAGCCGAAAAACAAAAATTCTGTAGAAATTGCCATACTGACAGAAAAGTGTCTATTTCTTAGATTTCATTATTTTGACGAGCACCTGATTTCACCACGGTGCCTCACATTTACATTTACATGTATTCTAGGAAGTGTAATAAGCTTAAAGCCTTCTGGGCAGCCTGTAGAGTATTGTGTTTTAACGCGGTTCGCCTGTCTTGTTCGCAGAGCGGTGACCCACATTGAGGTGACGGTGGAGGGCTGCTATGACCTGCTGCATGAGATGCTGTGCAAGCCTGATGAGAAGGAGAAAAAGAGCAGTTTGCGACTGAACAACATTAAGACTCTGTGGACCATTTTGCAAAAGTAAGTAGAAGCTAGTGGGTGGTTGGCGAGTGCTTTGGTGTGGTTTTCTTCTTTCATGTCAAACATCTGTTGTCCTTATCTGTCCTCTTTCTTTTTTGTTTTTGTTACTCTTTTGTTTAACCTCCAATGTTTGGCACTCATATGTGAGGCATTTTAGTGAAATTAGGCGCCCGTCAAAATAACGAAATCGGAGAAACAGGCATTTTTCTGCCAGTTAAGCAGTCATTATAAAATTATAGCTTTCTGGCTCAACCTCTTTCATATCCATATAAAAATACATTTCCATGTGAAGCTTACTGAAAAACGTCGATTAAAGGCACAAAATACAACATTTTTCAGTTTTCAAGGATTCTTTTGCTATTGGAGTTACCAAACTTTGGCGGCCATTTTCTTACTAATTTCACCACTGAAACCAGTCGGCCTCACCTTCTTCAATGGCAAATATCTTGACTATCATTTAAAATGGATGCATATTTTTTTTCCTTGAAAGCAAGGCAAATGAATAAGCTTTCAGATGAAACGAATAACTACATAAGCCTAAAAATTGACGGGTGCCTGGTACCACCATGTCATGACACTTATGACCCAATTGTGTTGAAAGTGCCATAAAACTCTTACTAAAACAAACAAACAAATAGAAGAAAGAATGGGTAGGTCGCTAATAAATACAGTTAGGAAGGGATAAATACAATTCTTAGGAAAATTCGATTGGCTTAAAGAGAACATCTGGTTTTCACTGAGAAAAAAAAAAAAAGAAAGCAAAAGAGGCACTGGACTTCCAAGAATATTTTACTTCGAGAATTTGAACAGATGGTTGACAGATGAAGAACAGGCTGATATAGTTAATTTGTTTGTTTTTTTAAGAGCGCCCAAGCAGAGAAACACGGGCGAATTTCAAAATTAATTCCAACCAAATTGAAAATGTTTAATGTGTCTCAAGCGCTCATATAAGTGTATGTAGTTACGAGCACCAAAAAACACTTGCCAAAACAAAACAATTATGTGTGTAAATATACATGAATCGAATTATACATGATACATATGTATATTAATACATATTTGACAGACAGACAGATATAATAGATAGAAAGAGAGAGAGAGACATGTTTGTATTCACACAAATACAGATACAAAAATGAATGTCTTTGTGTTGTCTCCTCCATAGGATTTCCTCCACGGACCACATGCTGGAGCACCTACAGTCTTTTTCCTCTGAGCCGCTGTACTACCAGACACCTCAGGGCATCTGCAAGGGTGTGCCCCTCTTCTACATGCAGCAGGAGGGACCTTCCATCAACATGCAGCTCAAAGCCAGGTGGGTGGACGGGTGGATGTTTGATTATGTGCTGGAAGCTGTGGTAGTATGAGATGTATGTCTGTGTGTGTTTGTTTGTGTGTTTATGTGTGCGTGTGTGCATGTGTGCATGCGTACGTGTGTGTGCGTGTGTGTGTGTGTGTTTATGTGTGCATGCGTACATGTGTGTGCGTGTGTGTGTGTGTGTTTATGTGGGCATGCGTGTGTGTGTGCATGTGCGTGTGTGTGTGTGTGTGTGTGTGTATGTGTGTGTATGTGTGTGTGTGTGAGTGAGTGCAAGTGCTGGATTCTGTGTTTGTGTGAGCAGTGTCTGCACATGTGCATGGAAAAGAACACCCAAAATGTGGAACAGTGGATTGTGTATGCAATTTGTAGATTCGTCAAGGGTAATTTTTGGGTGACGAGTTTGTATGGATGTGTATGTGTGTTTATTGACAAAGAACTTGTGATATGGTATATATATATGCGAGGATTTCTTTATATCTGCTGTACATTGTTTGGCATGTGTGAATGGGCTGGGGGGGGGGTGCTACTAGCAGGTCCTGCTTCTCTTCTTCTGTCTGTAGTTTCTGTCTGTCTGACTCATTTTTACCCATAACTAAATGACCCTTATTGTTTTGATGTGCTTCTCTTAACTCAAAACTCAGCTTGTGTAAAAATACATTTGTGTTATAGTACACCAGTGTCCACCTCTATTTATGGAGCTAAAGGTCGGTCAAGATGGGGGTGTTGAGGTGCAAGCCTTTACCTGTCTTCTAAAAAATCTTGTTCACAGTAAATATGTGATTATAATAAGTCGCTTGTTTGAAGGTGTCTTCAGTAGTTGATACTTCTGTTCTTTCCCTTTGTCATTTGTGGATGGTTGGCGGGTGCTCTGGTGTGGTTTGCTCCTTCTTTCCTATCAAACACCTATCGTCC
>NW_004798600.1:41488-48156 GCF_000002075.1 Aplysia californica | reverse complement strand
AAATAGACATATGGAGGGACGGTGTGTTTGAAAGCTTCATATGAAATAGACATATGGAGGGACGGTGTGTTTGAAAGCTTCATATGAAATAGACATATGGAGGGACGGTGTGTTTGAAAGCTTCATATGAAATTGACATATGGAGGGACGGTGTGTTTGAAAGCTTCATATGAAATTGACATATGGAGGGACGGTGTGTTTGGAAGCTTCATATGAAATTGACATATGGAGGGACGGTGTGTTTGGAAGCTTCATATGAAATAGACATATGGAGGGACGGTGTGTTTGGAAGCTTCATATGAAATAGACACATGGAGGGACAATTTGTGTGAAAGAAAAAACAAAAGTATAAAAGTCAGTGTACTTTTCTGAAAGAGATCGTTGCAACTGTTTTCTTTTTCAGCTCCATGGAAAAATTTGCCACTTTCTGGAAGGCAGTGATCCAACTGGACACAAACAACTGGTGAGTGGCCACTGGGTCTCTTGTTTCTTTTTTCAGCACTCTGCTCCTTAATGTTTTACCTCTAAATCATTGACACTTCGCTGGATATAGCCAGCAGCTTCCACAATGGTCCGTTTTGTGTCTGCAGGGCTGGTTAAATCTACTGATTTTATAATTTTTTTTATAATTACTGATTTTGGACTTGTTCTACTGCCATACCAATAGAGGTGTGTGTTAAAAAAAACCCCAAAAAACATCTTGTTTTATCAACACTGTTCACCCTCACTTATGCGCGCAAGCGCGCACGCACACACACATGCACACGCACACACACACACACACACGCGCACACACACACACACACACACACACACACACACACCTTATTTCCTATCAAATATATACTGTCTTTATCTCTTTTCCTTCTTTAGTGTTGTACCTCTCTTGTAACACCTCTAATCTTTGGCCCTCATATGACCTTATTGTGTTGCAAGTGCTGTAAAACTCTTACTTAAACAAAGTAACAATATTGGGTTTTTTTCTCTTGTTTCCCTCTGTATGATAACAGGTTCTAGTAAAAAAGTTTTTTTTTCTCTTATTCTGCGTGATAACAGGTTCTAATTTTAAAAATTTGTTTTTTTTTCTCTTATTCTGCATGATGACAGGTTCTAATGAAAAAGTTTGTTTATATCTCAATTCTTCTGCATGATGACAAGTTCTAAAAAAAAAGTTTATTTTTGTCTTTATTCTTCTGCGTGAGGACAGGCAGAAGTGGTTCCACTCCCACCGCATCGGTCTGGTGCTGGAGCACGACCGCCAGTTCCCCAAGTGTTTCCAGGTGCCCAACGCCAGCTCCCGCTTCTCCTCCATCCAGTGTCGTCAGGCCCAGGCCTCGCTCAGCATGCTGCTCCGCAGCTGGAGCTCCTTCGTCCTGGCTGAGAACCACTCCTACATCAAGTTCCTGCAGAAGTTCGTTTTTGTCTTGTTGAAAAAAAAAAGAAACAATTTGGAAGCATCATGTGAAATCCGGCGCTTGTCAAAATAATGAAACCGAAGAAACAGGCATTTTTTCCTCCAGTTTGCCAAATTTTATCGAATTTTTGTTTTTTGCGCATCATATTTTATGTCCATATAAAAACACACTTTCATGTGAATTTTACTGACAAACGTTGATTAATGTTGCAAAATATGTAAATTTTCAGTTTTCATGGACTCTCAAGCTCTTGAAGTTAACAAACTTTGGCAGCCATTTTCTAGCTAATGCCTCTGAAACCATGCTACCCCCGCCTCTTTCAATTGGAAGTATTTTGAATTCTATTCAAGAAAGATGGGTGCTTTTTCATAGAAAGCAAGGCAAATGAATAAGCTTTTAGATGATACCAATGACATGCCCAAGAATTGACGAGTGCCTGATTCCACCGCGTCATGACACATTTGTGTGTGCCTGGAGAAAGGTACCAGTTGTCGGAAATTTTGGATATTAAAATAAGGGTATATTCATGTACAAATTCAATGCCGAACATGCTGATGAAAAAATTTTTCAAACATCTTGAGTAGCTTTAAAGCTATACCACATTTTGGAACACAGGGTGTAAGAACAAAGCTTGGAGAAAAACAGCCTTAACCGTAGTATGTTAACCAAATTTCTAGCATATTTTTAACCTTTTGGTGAAGTATATTTATTAAAAGACTTTTTTTACATAAAATATAAAATCCTTTCAACATGTTATTAAGAAATGGTTAAACGTGTTTCATGATTGAACAAAATTTTGATCAAGCAGGACTTTTGGACCTTTCCTTTTGCTCAAAAATAGCTTTGCCGACAGCTAGGGCTTTTCGCCAGGAACACACGCATTTATGAATGGGCACCGTTTCTAGAAAAATGAATTTCTCCAATTTTTTTTCTTCTCATTTCGTAAAGTTGGGTTGAGTTGAGTTAAGTCATTTTTCAAGCATTTACAGGAGAATGTTGTTGTAGTTGTTGTCATGTGTCGGGTGATGTAGATGCTTTTACATTTATTGATGATGCCATTTAGGGATAATTGCTTAATTCTTGTCATTTGTTCTACTTTTCAACCTAGTTACTTTGTCTTTAGAGATTTGTTCAGTTTAATTCAGCATCTCACCATTAACTTACATTCCCTATCCCCTTGCAGTTAATGTAATTTTATTGTACAGTTAGAAACTTATCCCATGGTTGCTTCTGGCATACAATATACAGAGAGCGGTCTGTCGACTGCTTCTGTGACCCTTTTTCTTGATTTTTGGCCAAGTAATAATCTTTGTTAGTATTTGAACAAACCGCTTTTGTGGAACTATTCTATTGCTATTTATAAATTGTTTCATTGAATTCCCAGAGATCCGGAAAAGCCTCCAAGCTACTTTTGCGTCCTGCGCCTCACCTCAAAGGCACCAAACATGATCATTCGTTTGGGCTTTCTGGGTGGAACCCCTGCCTCGTTGAGAGAGGAAGAACTGGAGATTCTCAGAGAGAAGATAAAGAACCTGAGATTCCCACCTCGAGGCACGCAGAAACTGTCGGTCAGCGCGGCCGTCCCGGGGGAAGAGAGTGCAAAGGTCGTGCACAAGTCTCCCCTCAACAGAGAGGGCTCTGAGATCGCCTGCTGTGTTCTGCTGAGGAAACCCGTGGAGAAGATCTTAGTCATGTAAGTGGGGCTCTTTGCCTTCTTTGTTTATTCTGAATCTGAGAAAATCTTAGTCATGTGATTGATGCTCTCTTTGTCTTGTTTTTTTATTCTGAATCTGAGAAGATCTTAGTCATGTAAGTGAGACTCTTTGCCTTGTTTTTTTACTCTGAATCTGAGATCTTAGTCATGTGATTGAGGCTCTTCGCCTTCTTTGCCATTTCTTCTGAATCTATAGACTGCTGGGTTTTTTAAGAAGGGGGGATGAGGGAAGGAGGGAGGAGGATGATTTTGTATTCTTTTTGTGTCAGTACCATTGTGATAAGTCGGTTCTGCAGTGCCGGGAAAGACACTAAAATCTGGTGATTATTTCTGTTTTGAATTCGTCTTTAGAGAACTCGCCTCAACTAAAAGCGACTCACCCAACTGACTTTTTATTTTCTTTGAGCCTGATCTCTTGGTTTCAGTGATGTCTCAGAAATGGTCCAGTGTGTGTTCATTGCCCAGTTAGTGTTGATGAGGGGGAGAGGAGAGACTGACCACTGGATGAGGAAGCTACCAGTGCGCTATCAAACTCCATCACCTTATACTTTTCACCAGTTACTAATGAGCTACGTGTCGATGAGAAATTATAAATAAGGCAAATTTTCAAATTTTAAAACTAACCCTCCATTTAAATTTGATCTGTGTTTTTGCTGTTGCCTCTCTAGACATGACTGAGCTTGTTTTGAGGTGCAACTTTTGCTTTTAGTTATTATTGGCACTGCCCATGACAATGCAAGTCCGAAATGCCTGTGTGAAATGACTGAACTTCTCATATCAAAGAATAAAGAATGTGTGTATGAAGTGAATTACAAGACTGAAGACCAGCAATCTTTCCGATACGATAATTCTCCTGCTACTCTCAGTGTTAGTTTGTTACCTTCCTGTGAAATTCTACTCTCACAGGAATATTTTGAGTGAAATGAGACTAGGAAATATCTGTGAACTGAAAAGATAATTGCTTTTTAAGAAAAAGTCAATGTGTCAAATTTAGTAAATTCTATGGGCATTAATTTTGATATTGATGCCCTAAGGAGGAGTAGCAACTGGGGAGGACCAAATGTTTTGCATTTGTATACACGTTTCTAACAAGGGGACTTGCAGTCACGTTCTCAAGCGGATGGTTGGAGGGGGGTCATCGGATGGTCTTTGTTTCGTTTCTTTTAATCGGTTGATTCTGCGTGTCCTTTTTTTGTTTTTCCTGGTACTAAATAACCATTGTAGTGTCGATGTGCTTCTCTTTACTCAGACAAACAAATGAGCGCTCACTCAGGGTTGAAGGTGTCCAGATCATTTAGATCTTTCTTGTCTCTGTTCAGTCATCTCGGGGACTGAAAGGACAGAGAATTGTCTTGAGGCAGAACTGTTTATTTGGACTGTGTGTGGGCAGGATGCTCTTATGATGCTCCATGTTCTCCACTTTCAGAATAAACATACACATTTTTAAGTCACATAAATGTCATTTGTGTCTTTCTCTTCTCTCAAATTTTTGTTAACTGATGACACTCAAGTTTTGCACTTTGAAGATATCAAGTTTGGAATGATTTATGACTATTTGAGATACTTATTTTGTGTGTCATTTCATGAGTAAAGAAATCTTTAAAAACATTTTCTAAGCAATATGACAGACATTGTATTGTTGCTTTGATACATAATTTGTGGTAAAAGTAATGTATAGCCCCCTTCTTTTAAAACTGTTTGACTGAGTGCACAACAGCTATGTCTTACAATTTTGATGCGAGAAGACATATGTGGAGGTGATACATTACCTTGACCAATTTTCTTTTATGCTGGGAAAAATAGATCTCTCAATAACGTATCTGCTATGTATAACAGGTGTAAGTTCTCTCAACCTGGTTTTATTTTTTTTTGTGGGGTGGGGAGGGGCTGTTGTCTTGCTGACTTGCCAGCAACTCCCAACTCTGCTCAACACAACTTATTGTTTCTCCAGGCGTCGGTGCCGTTGCTACGGATGCGATCCAAAGTCTTCAGTGTAATTTTCTTTCTAAACCAATAGCTTTTCCCTCACTTTCATCACTGATTGTGGAGGAGACCCACCTCTAATCCATTTGTAACCAGGAAAATGATGAATCCGTCACACATTTGGTCCTCTTCTTTTGTCCTTTCTTATGTGTTTGTCTTTTTACCTTGTAAGTTTGCATATTATTTCGGCACCCGGTTCCATGCATTTTCTTTGGATTTTTAGGTCACAGGTAGTTATATCAACTATGGGGAGACTGAGTTTAGCCTCAAAAAGGTAAACCGCATTACTTGAATAGTTCCATTCTTTCCAGCAAGTGTGTCATAAGAAAATGTTCTTTTAGTTGTAGTGGATTATGATGTTAAGGCAACAAGTGAGCTGATTTGTCTGGAACAGCATTCTTTTGACAGATGTAGTGTTCAGGTGGATATGCTATGTTTAAGTTCAAGTTAAGAAATTTAGTTATTTGATAGCTTACTGAAAATATGTTCATCACATATGCTGAAAAAAATAATGGTTCCCTTTGCTTTAGAACAATTGTCACAATTTAAAAAAAAGAAATTTTCACTTTATACTTTAAATAAAGTTTAAAAAAACAAGGCCTATTTGGAAAGTGATGCTGTTATACTTATGAATTTCAAAATCTGTTTGGGGACACAAGTAATTCTCTGTGCGCATGTTTAATTATTCCCTCCCCCCCCATTCCTCCCCATCCCCATCCATCCATGCACAATTTATGAACTGTTCAGTGTTTCTTCTGCTGTATTTTTCTCTGAAATCTGTATCTTTTCGTAGATCTGAGCACCAAGTATTTATGACCCTCTAGATTGTGAATCACTTCTGACTGGCTTGCTTTGTCTTTGCTTCTCAACATGTTACTCTCCCTCAGCTCCCCGGAGTGACTTTTTGTTTCTCTTGTTTTTTTACTATGGATGCCACTTTTATAGATGTTTGCGGTATTTCAGAAATTTTGGATATTTTATGTAAGAGATTTTTATGTTCAAAATAGTGACTGGTGGGTGGTTGGTGGGTGGCTGGTGGGTGCTGTGGTGTGGTTTGCTCCTTCTTTCCTATCAAACTTCTTTCTTCCTTATCCTCCTTTTTTTGTGTTTGTTACTCCCTTGTAACATCTTTAGTCTTCGGCACTTATATAACCTTATTGCGCTGCGCAAGCGTCATACTTTATCATAAAGCTATCTAAGACTAAACGAAAATATTTGGTTCTTATGGTATAACGGGTTATGTGTGCACAGATGTGGGTTCAATTCCACCTGTGGGGACGTTTTAACGAGTATCTCCTTTTCTCTCTTTGGACACTTCATGAGTGGTTTGGGATCATGATACTTAAACTTTCTATGCTTTGAAATTTGAGCTTACTCTTTTATATGAATGTGTGTTTATCGTGAAATAAAAAGCAAACTTTTTTTGAGCTGTTTAAAGTAATTGTATACTGATTTTGTCTAGCTAAAACACTTAGGGTTAAATCTGCTCTAGTGAACACCTGTCCGATCATTCGTTTGGGCTTTCTGGGTGGAACCCCTGCCTCGTTGAGAGAGGA
>NW_004798600.1:29318-41233 GCF_000002075.1 Aplysia californica | reverse complement strand
GGGTGTCATTGCTAGTTGTGACCCATGGGCATATTGGCCCTTTCCCTCTTTTGGCTGGTACTGCATATTGCAGTTGTATTTTATTTTTTTAAGTTGTCCTTTTTATGTTTGGCAAAGCTAAAGGAGAAGGAAATGCCATTGTAATCTTCTATAAAAATATTTTGAAAATGTGTCTGTCCTTAGGATTTGATTGCTGTCCTGAAATGTTTAATAACTGTGTACATACTTATACACTGTTTATGTAATTGTCATTACTTTCAAGCATCTGCATAACTAATTATTTGCTTGAAAGATCGAAAAAACAGTTTTCTACCATTCGTAAGTAGAAGTCAGATATATGATGCCAGGGGTTCAATCAGCTTTCAATAGCAGTAGCTCATATTCAGAAGCTTAGTTTAGACATAACTTGTATTGTTGATTACGAAATGCCACCGTCTTTCAAGGTTGAATTTTTTGTGTGGTTTTCTTAGTATTCAGTGACAGGGTGAAAGAATTAATGATTTGAAACAACTTTTAAGACATTGAGACTGAATGGCAAGTGTGAACACTTTAAGAGATACTTACTGTCTTTTCCCCCCTTTATTTTCTCATATTTTGCTCCTGTAATCATGCTTATGGTGCTGACCTCCATTTTGTCATCTCTCTCTTTTAGTGTTGGTGCTTATTATATTATTGAATGATAGCTTGCAAGTAATTGATGAAGCAGAATGCAGTCGTGCTTTTATTGACCGGTAATAAGGGTTTGTCCCAGTCATAGGCTCTTGAATTGAGTCCAGATAGATTGAATAAGAACTGTCTCAGACCTGTATAATATTATCTATACAGAATTTGGTTGATCTTGTGGACAAAATTCACTGATGATTTTCTTCAGAAAAATGTAGATGTTATGGTTAATATAGCACTACATATAAAGAGTAATTTAATTTGTAGGATCTAGGTGTAGGTGCTTAACAAGGAAGGTATTCTTCAACCTTGCCGGACTCGCACTCTGTTTGGAGCAGCATTGTGTCTTCAGGAAATTTGATCTCCCAACTACGAATGGGTGTTTTTGACCATCAGTGTTGAGTAAATATGAATGGCAGTGTTTGAGCACTGAGCCTATACTGCTTATCCCATGGGGATATGAGAATGTACATGTATGTTGGGAAAAAAACAGCATTATGTCTTCAGGAAATTTGATCTCCCAACTACGAATGGGTGTTTTTGACCATCAGTGTTGAGTAAATGTGTATGACAGTGTTTGAGCACTAAGCCTATACTGCTTATCCCATGGGGATATGAGAATGTACATGTATGTTTGCCTGGATCGATAACAACAACATGTATGTTGGGAAAAAAAACCAGGCCAGTAAAGTAAGTTCTCAGGACAAATGACATAAGCTGACAACATGATCTGTGAAATTTTGGGGGCCTGTTTATTTTACTCTCTTTATTGATAGTAGTTTGTCTGTAGAGTTCTAGAAACACATGACTTTCTGCTCCTTTTTACAAAGAAGTAATAGGTTGGTTGGACTGTGCACACCTGTCACTTTTTGTTTTTTTTGGTTTTTGTAAAGTGTTTTACGGCGCTCGCAACTGCATAAGGTCATATGAGCGCGCGGGACACACCTAATATTTTCAGTTGGTAGGAAATTTTGAATTTTGCGTGGGTGGCGGCTGAAGCCTACTCTTTTCGATTTTAGACCACCAAGGGATCTTTTACGTGCGCAACTTGTACACGGGCCCTCCGAGATTTTTCGCCCTTGTCCGAGAAGGCTAGGTGTAGATCTTTCCTACCAGAAGATCAGGGGTGTGGCTGAAAGACAGCAGTAAGAAGAAGCGAAGGAGTAGCAGTAGAAAGGCTGCAGAAAGAATCAGGAGCCCAGAGGAAGGGGCAAAGGAGGTGAAGGGGTGGGAGCAGAAAGAGGAGACGAAAGCAGACGACAGAAGATTGCTAGAGAGCAGGAAATGAGGTGAAAGGAGACAAATTTAGAGAAGAAAATTTTTCGGTCGCTACCCGGATTCGAACCCGGGACCTTTTGAATGAGAGGTCAAAACCTTAACCTCTAGGCCACGAGAGCCCCCCACCTGTCACTTTGACTAAGGTTTTTTGTGTTGGTTTGTTATATTGATTTTGTTGAGTTTCTAGTGGGAACATGTCTTGAACGCGTCATGTGGAATCGTATAGTATACGAGATGAAAGTTCATTGCCCAACCAATTTTCTGGCCTCTGTTACCAAAAAGATGTGGATTCAGCAGTGTATCTTTTGCTGGATGGTTTCTGAAAGCCTCTTTAAAACTTACTTCCATCCCCTCCTGTGGGTTGTTTTTGATTTTGGTTGGGTATTTTTTTTGGGGGGGGAAGGGAGGCGAAATCTTCAAAAGTTAAAACATCACACATGAACACCTAGGCAGAGGCATGTTATAATTAGGCCGTTATTAGCTTCCCTGCTGCTCCTTCTTCTGTTCTTTCCCCACATGGGCTCTGCTGGCAAAATGGACTTTTGTTTTAAAGTGGCCTATAACTATCTCCACCTGTTTCGTTGTTGTTATGATTAAGGCACCCCGTGTGTGTGTTTCTTCCGATGGTTTGTTTATTTTCCTTGCTGTATTTTGGTTTCTGGCTGGTTGGTGGGTGCTCTGGTCTGGTCTACTTCTTCCTTTTCTTTTTTGTGATACATGGCCAGATTACGTAACTCTCTTGCTTTTTATGTTCATTGTTCCATTTATAACATCCCCCTCCATCTATTGGTCTGCTTTGAGCTAAAAACTGACCTTTAAAAATATTCAGTGTCATGTCCCTGGTGTAATTTTTACAGGAATCTTTTACCGTAACAAGTGTTTTCTTAGCTCTGTGTGGAGAAGGATGATTTGAAAGAGATACATTTGTAGGCTTCTTACCTTTTTGCTGAATGGGTTTTAGATATTATCCCAAGGAGTTTGTTTAACTTGGAGTTGTAGAGAATTCCACGGACACAGTAATATTTGTTTGTTCCCGGGGAAAGAACAGGATATCCTTTATAAGCTATTGGCGTATAGTTAAAGACAGGTGTCCTCTAAACACCCACTTCCTAATGATATCTCAAAGCTTTATATTTCGTCTTCATGTTTTTTTTTGGTTTTTTTTTAAAATTTTGTATGTGGGGGGTTGGCGGGTACTCTGGTGTGGTTTGCTCCTTCTTTCCTATCAGACATCTATTGTCCTGATCTTTCCTCCTTCTTCTTTTGTGTTTGTTACTCGCTTGTAACACCTCTAATCTTCGGCACTTTTTTTTACCTTATTGTATTGCAAGTGCCGTAAAAACTCTTACTGAAACAAAACTAAACGAATTTTGTATTTTATATTATATTGTTTTTTTGGGTTTTTTTACTGATGTGTGCCCTTTTCATCTTCTTTTTTTTTCCTCGTAAAGTTATACCTTGATGACCTGGGGCTGCTGTACTAGGAACAGTTTGCTTGTATTAATTTATCACTTTTGAATGTTAATATTGTACGCCTTGTGCCATTGTGAGAGTAACACTTGCCCTACCTTTGCTGTGACAGCTATGAGAGCAAGCCGTCCGACATGCTCGTGGTGAAGGAGCCGATGCGAGAGCTGGTGCCACGTCAGCACCACGACCCGATGAAGTCGGTGTTCCGCACGCTGACACACTACCTGCAGCACCAGCGCTGGGTCTGGAATGTCCAAGCCAACAGCCAGGCGGCCGTCTCTATGGTGGCTATCAGTCGCATGCTGGCCACTCTTACCAAGTGAGTTGTAAGGTTTTATGGTGGGAGCTTTTCAATTGAATAGAATGAAATCAGAACTTCCCCCAATGTGTCCTTTGTGTGACAATGCGTATGAGACTGTGAATCATCACCTGTTCCACTGCACCGCCTTAAATGACATCAGAGCTACACTTTTCCCTCTGAGACTTAACATTGGCAACACACTCTATGGAACATTGCAGCAAACCTGCACTTATCACTACATGGCATTGGACAGTAGAGCGAGGGCGTAGCTGTTGCTGGATTAATAACAACAACAACTTTGTTGGAGTGAGGGACGGAGCTAGGAGTGATGACGTAAAGCTTATAATAACAATTATTATAGCTTAGTGGAGACGGACAGCATGTGGGAATGTTAGAGGTATATGCGTGGTTGGCTGCACTGTTGCATGGCTTCCAGGTACCGTATCTGCATAATGGCTACTAACATCAAGTGAGTTGTAGGGTACAGCACAGTATTGGGAGGGAGAGAGTTTGGATCTACATCAACTGGTAAAATGTGGGAACGAGACTGGTATGAGTTGTGAAGGTTCAAAGTGGAGAGTTCAGACTTGTTTGTGGTAAAACTTAATTTGCTCAGACATAATGTGAGACTCTTGTTTATGGGGGCTTTAGAAATGTACAATGCTTCATTAGTTTCAGTATTTTTACATAAATGTGGGACTCTTGTGGTAATGGGAGCTTTAGAAGTGTACAATTATTCTTTAGTTTGAGTATTTTTACATGGTTTCTTCATTAGGCTACGGCTTCAGGAGGGATTCCATTTTGCTGTCTCTGGAGCTGGGGTGACCAACTTGGTCTTGGAGGTTGACATGAAGGTATGTCTGGACTCATCATGGTGGCCACATGGCTAGGATACTTCTCCTATTTTACCATCTTTATAATCATCAAATGGCAGATCTACTCCTCTTTTTTTTTCTTTTTCTTTGGGTTTTTTTTTTTTTCCGGGATACAATTTTTTTTGGTTGGTTGTTTTGGTGGTTTTTTCTTTTTCTTTGGGTTTTTTTTTTTTTGGGGGGGGGGACAAAACAAATACAATTTCTGTGTGCATGTTGAGTATTATAAAATAAAAAACAAAACAAAAAAAACAATGTTTGAAGAGGAAGAACTGGCTGTACAGACAATATTTCAAAATTTATCTGTTTCTGAAATCAGCATGAAGTTCTTGCTTTGGATTCACTTGTATTTCACAAAGCACTTTGATCTTTGCATTGCAAATTTATGCAAGTCATGTTTTTGTTGATATTCCAATGAATAAAATATTGAAAGTATTATGAGTACTTCTTGAAAATATACGTTTTGCTTTATATGTCCACACCTTAAGGACATCCTGTGTACCCTTTGTTTTGGCAATGTGTAGGGCTCAGCTTTGTGCTCACATCGATTGGGTTTGGGAGTTTTCTTCAAAAGATGGAATGAATTCAAATTTCAGGTATTGGTCAGTCTTCCGTCCTTGCTCACCGTCTTATGACCATGTTGCGTTCCCCTCACAGAACAGTATCCGCATCTGTGGCGTAACGGTTGCATGCAGAAGGCGCCAGTTTAATTCTCGTGTCATTAGGTTTCTTTAGTTAAATATTTTCATAGGGGTGGTGTATCCTCCTTTGTGCTGATTGACCTTGACGGGCAGAGTAGAAGAAGTCCATCTCATAGATGATCTAATTTGTGTCAATGGGGGGTGTAAACATCTACAACTATGATCACTACTACTGCAGCCACGTTCTTAGCTCGGTCCCATTGAAGTTATAATAATGATAATAATTGCATTTATATAGCGCATATCCACGCTCAAGAGCATGCTCTATGCGCTTTACAACTATTATTACCCCAACAGACCCTTAGAGAACACTCAGAAACATTCTTGGCTTCCGCGGAAGTATACAGTGCAAGCTGCGGATTTCACCAGCTCAAACACTATCAAACCCACGAGATCGTTCACTGTCTATAGCCGGGTACCCATTTCCACCTGGGTTAAGTGAGGAAAATTTGTGTAAAGTGCCTTTCCCATGGACACAACGTCGGGTCCCGGACGGGATTCGAATCCATGACCTTACGGTTGCGAGTTCGAGAGCCTAACCACTAGGCCACCGACGCCACGTTGTACGTAACTGAAGGACCCAACTCTAAAATGCCTTCCGGGTGTTGGACAAAAGGCAGTAAAACATACACAATTACAATTGTATTGTCACAGGAGAGCGGGTCGTGTGATGAGGCAGACGAGACCGATATGCAGACCTGTGTGGTGCAGTACATCATATTCCCGCCACACACCAAGTCCGTGGATGACACGTAAGTTCTGTCATTCCTACCACTGGTTTAGGGGGGAAAGAATAGAGACACTTACCTCATCATGTATTATTGCTAGCAGGAGCCTCTTCCCAACCCCCTCTCCCCCCCCCCCCCTCCCCCTTTTTCCCCCCTCCTTCCCCCTCCATTTTTTAAATCTCCTTTCCTCTTTCCTTGCTTTTTCCCTGTCTTTTTTCCGACTTCTTCCTTTTCTTCTTTTTTCTTTCTTTCCTTCCATCTTTCCATCCTTCTTCCTTCCTTCCATGGGGTCCAGTGCTCTACTTTTATGGTGATCTATTAGTCTCTAGCAGGATAATAGACAAATATAGTGTCAAAGGTCATTGTGCTGGATAATGCATGGTTTGCATAATTTCTTCAATGGGACGGGAATATTTTGAACCATCCGAGTTGTGTTGAGAGTCTATTGTGCGTTGTGATTGTGTTTGAGTGTGTTAATGTGAATGCTCATTTAAGTGATTGTGCACCACATGAGAGAGGGATGGAGTAAGATAGGGAGAGAGTAACAGGGCGTTGTATCTTACATTTGGTAAAAGTAAATTTAGACCCCCCAATCTAAAAATAAGTTTAAAATGTCAAACTCACATGACGTCACCTCGACTCGAACATGACCTCACAGGGAGTGGAGACCCAAAGTGTATGCAGTAGGTCAAGTAAGTTTCAAATGGAGGGGTTGAAGTTTACTTTTACCTAAAGAGGTTCTACATATATAGAACTGTGCGATGAACAAAAGCTCTCTCTCCCTTATTTGTAGTTTTTTCGATTCTCCTTGCCCCAGTCTGTCGGAGGATGACCAGATGGAGACGGAGACTACCGAGGACGACCGGGAGGTGCAGATTGTGGCCGAGTGCTGGGTGGAGCCGCAGTACGGCGTCTGCTGCAACAACACGCCAGAGCGGCAGCACTTCAACGGACTCACCTACCTGGACATCGCGAAAGCGGTGAGTACTGTAGGATAGAGTGTCTGTTGTGTCTTGTTTGAGTAGACCAAAGAACGTGAGGGATAAGCCGCATTACTGTGGCTGTTTTGTGTGATCTCACTCACACGTAATCCCTCGTGTAGCTTTATGTCATCGTCCGAATCACGTACTAGTTTAAGTGAGGGACATTCTGCTAATTATGCAAGAGAGCAGTTTGACATTTTTGGTAACACTTCAATATGGTGGATACCAAGGACATGTGGTTACTTGAGGGAGGCATTGCGCTGCCAAGAGCGAAATGCTCGCAGCTAAAGGGATTTGAAAACAACAACAATGTATGGTGGATACGCCAGTTTGAAAAACACGAATAACTCTGTAGTGGCTAATGATGTCAATATCAGAATTCTAGAGGTGATAGAGTAAAGGTTAAGAACTTGCTTTGGTGGTTCTAACTTGATTTTGCCCCAAAAGTCGCTTACTCTAGTACGTGTTATGTGTTATGGATGATGATTTCTGTCAACGTTAGTGACGAAATCTTTACTATTATTAGTGCATAGTTTGCTGAAGGACACTTTCTTTTATAAGGAAGTGAACCATGTTCTGCCGTTTGTACGACTTTTGTGTATGGATACCTTCTAAATGGTCCAACCTTTTGGGTAATAATTTAGTTACTTCAACACCTAGTGGGCAACGAGAAGCCACGAAAGCCATGTTAAAATCAAGGGAGGCGAGTGGCTTTCGAATTAAAATACATATTCTTACTTCCCTTGGTGAGAGAGGCTGATGGTATGACCAGTTTTTGTTGTTTTTTGTTTTTTTTGCCTGAAATTTCAGAGTTCTGCCCCTTGGAGGCTATTTTCTTGACAGGTGAAAATTATAAAAGTTATAGCATATAATTTGTTCAAAATGTTGCGCGATATTTTGAATTCAAATGAGAAATATTTCAAAGCGTAAACAATTTTGCCACTTTTCTGAATATTCACGTGAAGGTTTTGAAAACTTAGCAGGATTATATAGCTGCCACTTGTTCTCCTCCACAACTAATTAAACTCTAAAATAAAAAAAGTAGATAGAAGTAATGATGATAGTTATGAGAACAGTAATGATGGTTCCATAGCGTCTTCCCCTGAAAGTCCTGTGGGCACACATACACTCTCACTCACATGCCCACTCACAAACATACACACGCTTACACACACCCACCCACACTCACATACACATACAGGTACACTCCCACAAATATTATTCCGTTTCATGATCATTAGTGTGTGAAATATGGTTTTATTATATTATTATAATACATATGTGAGGCAGCGTGGTGGAATCAGGCTCTCGTCAATATAATCAAAGTGAAGAAACTTTCATTTTTCTGCAGGTTTGTGAATTTGTATCAAATTTTTGTTTTTTGGCTCAACACCTTTCATTCCCTTTAAAGAACTCATTTTGGTGTGGATTTTTCTGAAAAGCGTTGATTAAAGGCATACAAACTGTAAATCTTCAGTTACCACGGACTCTTAAGCTAAGGAAATGACTAATCTTTGCGGCCATTTTCTCACTAATTTTACCTCTGAAAACAGGTGACACCCACTTCTTTCTTTTGCAAATATCTCGACTTGTATTCAAGATAAATGGATATTTTTTACAACCAAATAAAGACAAGTGAACAAACTTTAAGATGACAACAATAACTCTGCATGCCCAAAAATTGACGACAGCCTGATTCCACCACGCTGCCTCACATATGTGCTTCTTTTTTGTGTGACAATGAATTTTGCAGCCGCCAACTCTGTTATAGTGTGAAAATGAGTTATTTTGTTCAGGTTTGAGTTCTTTTGCGTGACCATGATTTTTTGAAAACCAGGTCTGATAATAAAATTGTGTATTACTTCGCTGTAGCTCTTCTGATTTCTTTTATGTGTGTATGCATGCATATGTACGTGTGTGTGTGTGTGTGTGTGTGTGTGTGTGTGTGTGTGTGTCTCTGTATGAGTGAGTGAGTGTGTGTGTCTGTGCCACATAAATTTTACATTTGAAGACTACAATGAAAAAAAAACCGAGCAGAGACATAGTTTTAAAGTTTAGAACCTCATATTTTAAAAGTAGACATGAGAATTTGTTCAATTCATTGTTGCACAGACCCTGCCATTTTGCTCCATTTAAAACATTTTATTTCGTTAAACTGTAGGGTCATGAAGCTCCCCATGGGGCATTACCTCAAAAAGTAATTTAAAATGTGACTGCTATTTTTTCTTCTTGTAGTCTTCAGGTTGACTGCTCAGTGTGGGACTGTCATACATCTCTTTTCTTACTGGTGTATGGGCTTGTTCTGCACTAAGCACTCGATACTATGTTGATGGGAAATTCATTTCCCACTGTCTTTCCTGGGGGTTTTCACCCCCAATGTAAAAAAAAAATCGAGCCGAAACACCGGGTCATGTCTCAAAAACCGTTCAGCGTGTAGCAGAGTGATCTGCATCCTTAAAATTACTCTCTAAATTGTGTTGGCGCAATAAGTCCTTTTAGAGGGAAATATAAAGAACATGAAAGTTTTGATCTGTTTGTGTCTGAGGTACAGGCAATACTTCGAGATACACCCCCCCACCCCATCCCCTCTCCCCAGCCTCATTTAACAGAGAAAATATTTTAAGAAGAAGGAAATTTTAATTTTATGAAAAGAAACCAGATCAAGAAAAGATAGAAGTAGGAAAAATTTTAATGTAAGAAGAAGAACAGTCCAGTCCCAATAAGTGGTATGACTTTCCTTTGGTCTCTGTTAGTTTGGTCATTTATGAGGCCTGGTCTCTGGATTAATGATTGAAATCTTTAACAATTAAAGATGGGATGGTGCCATGGGGACTGGAAGCTTCGGAACTCGACTGGCTTCTGCTCATGAATGTTTCATTGTTTGATTTTATCTCGTTCTAATCTCTTCTACTTTTTCTTTTTGTGTATTAATCTCTTGTAACACCTCTAGTCTTTGGTGCTTATGTGATCTAATTTGTGTTGATTTGTACTGCAATGTACTGTAAAAAATGTTTTTACTTAAACTAAATGAGACCAGAATAATTCCAACTGAGCCAGTGGTTGGACTTTATTTTTCGGGTGCATCCTTTAGTTTGGTTCCTTTAGTCAGTCCCTTGATTTTATGGTGGGGGGAAATCGTGAGGAAATGGCTATTGGAGCAACCTGTTGCCTGTTGAAGACGACACATTGTTATTGCAACCATTTTCCTTCCTTTCTGTTGAAGCAAAAGGTATAACATCTCAAAAATCGTTTTGTCTCATAATGTGAACGTCCACGTGTAGGATTGCAACCCCCCCCCCCCCCCCCCGAAAGTGAGACAGCGCATATGCTGTCTTTTATGAATGTCTTATTTGTACGAGAAAACCCCGTTATTCCTAGAATTTGTGTGCTGTTTGATTGGTTAAATTCATGGTCTTTGTGAAGGGCTGTTGACTGTAGTGCCTTGTGAAAACTTAAAGACTTCCTGATGTTTCCGTTGCAAATGTTTTGTTGTAACGCGTGAAAGTGCCATAAAATGGGAAAATGGTTAAAACTGATATTTTAACCGGAATGAAAGAATCTTTTCGGGTATTTTTCACTTGACACATCTTGGCGTTGCGCATTATTTTACTTCTTTTAGCATGTAAATCCATATTGTTGTATCGCAGACAATACCAAAACGGTTGGCCTGACGACACTGAGTCCAGTCGGTGGCGACAACAAAAAGTATAGTTTGTATCTATGAAGGCGGAAGGACGCCCTCCGATACACCCTTGCCTTGAGCATTGCCTCGATACTCCTTGTCTCGACAAGTTTCGTCTCCGATGTCGTTTCGAGTAAAGTAAAGAGATCTCCAACATGAACGGTGTCGATGGGTCTTATTATGTTCTTTGCCTGCTGTAAATGTTATAGTCTATGTGAAAGTCACTAAATAGGATTTTGGGGGAAGGGGGGGATGCGTGGTGATGCTATATTATTATCTATACTAATATAATCCTGCTTGAGAGTCTCTACGCTCGTTTCGTTGATTTGGTTTTATTCGGAAAAAGAAAATTATGACACCTTGCTCTTAAAATAAGTTAAAAGCGTCTTTAGCGCATGACTCCACGATGCTACACCACAGACTCTGGTTATTACTTATAATACCGATGACATCAACATCAAATGTAATAATGATTAAAGTAATGACAATTACGGCAGGGATAACAATAATTAAAGTAATGGTGATAATGATAATGACAACGGACTGTCGCGAATACCTTGAGCTATTTCCGTTGTTCTGTCTATTCTTATAATATTGTACCAACTGTAGAGAGCCCACGTGATTTGTGGACCATGCGTTGTTAATGGATCTTATTGCATATATTTTTGTCCGCCTTTTCAATTTTTTGAACTGTGTGAAATCCCCACCCTCGGCCTTTTTCATTGGAGGGGAAAAAAAAAGATGGGGAGCGTGATTGGTGGTCATATACTTCGTTTCAGGAATTATAATTTGTCCACCGTTAGTCGTCAAAATAGCGTGATAGCCGTGTCAACTTTTGTGTTGTTCTCTGGGGGAAGCCCAGCGATGATCCTTTATGAGTAGAAAGTTGTTTCCAAAAAACAAAAAAAGAGAAAGGAAAAAGAAAAAAACCCAACAAAACACGTTGACCGTTATCTCTGGCTCAGAGCCTGTGCGTGCGTGCGTCGGTCAGGCCTGCACAGTTGTCCGTACTTGTCGTGCTTGTTGTATTGTTGTAGCCAGCACGTGTGTTGTGTAGTCTCTGTCCCAGCCTCACCAGACATCACGTTAGCGTACACTAAAAGTCTTCCGAGCTGAATTTTGAGAGTCCGAATTTGGAAAAAGAGACATGAATGAATAAATAAACAAACAACAAACAAACACTCTAAAACAAACACACAAACACACACACACACACACACACACACACACATATATA
>NW_004798600.1:20649-28493 GCF_000002075.1 Aplysia californica | reverse complement strand
GTGTGTGTGTGTGTGTGTGTGTGTGTGTGTGTGTGTGTCCGTCCGCTGCAGCTTTTCCCTGGCGGTGTATCCCGTTATCTGCAGAGAGATGCATGACGAGCCTGCCTTGACAGACCCGGACACTGATAGTGTTATGTTAAATTGTCTCTGGGGCACCGCAACCGAAACTAGTGTTATGGCACATCGGGGGTCGTTATAATAGAGGTCGAGTGCAGTCTTATTTCGGGAGGTCGCCACTGGGGGGGGGGGGTCCTACGTCTTTACTTTCCCTCTGTCGTTTATGTCTGTCGGTCTGAGCTAAAACAGCATCTGTACATGGATGGCTGGTGTCTCTGTAAATACATTATCGATGGTCTGTCTATCTATCGGTCTTACTTTTTCTCAGCGCTAAATGACCATTGCTTTGTCGGTGTACTTATTTTTGTAGGTCCAACTTCTTTGCTTTCCCTCTGTCGCATTCTGTCTGTCTGTCTGTTGGTCCTACTTTTTCTCAGCACTGAATGACCATTCTTGTGTCTATGTGCTTTTCTTTATTCAAACTATAAAACAAACGAAGCACTCTTATTGTTATCACACTGCGCACCGTTAGCCCAGTTGGTGCCATGGTAGTCTGCCATATGTGAGGCAGCGTTGTGGAATCAGGCTCTCGTCAATTTTTGGGCATGTAGAGTTATTAGTATCATCTTAAAGCTTGGTCACGTGTCTTTATTTGGATAAAAAAAATATCCATTTATCTTGAAGACAAGTCGAGATATTTACGAAAGAAGGAGGTGGGGGTCACTTGTTTTCAGAGGTAAAATTAGTAAGAAAATGGCCGCCAAAGATTAGTTACTTCCTTAGCTTAAGAGTCCGTGGTAACTGAAAATTTACATTTTTTGTACCTGTAATCAACGTTTTTCAGCTAAATCCAAACAGAAATGAGTTCTTTAATGGGCATGAAAGGTGTTGAGCCAAAAAACAAACATTTGAAAAAAATTCACAAACCTGTGGAAAAATGCAAGTTTCTTCACTATGATTATTTTGACGAGAGCCTGATTCCACCACGCTGCCTCACATATGGATGGCCCTGGTTTGAGTCCCGTCACGGCTTTCGTCAGCTTTTGGCTATTTCATGGAAATGTTGCTGCTTACCCTTGTTTTCTTTGGTATTTTCGGAGATAGATAATGTATTGGATGTCGTCGTGTCTTAAATAATCTTACTATGTTTTGAAGGGGATATTAAAATCCTTCCTTACCGCATTGGATGTTACCTTACATGTACCAGTTGGCATTGAACACTCCAAGTTAAATTTTCCGAGATGGGTATTTCGATGTCGCTACAAATAGTTCTTACTTTTTGTGTTTTTGTTTTGTGTTTTCTTCTTCTTTTTTTCCGGTCGAATATTAAAATAGCTGTCCATGTCGGCACCCTTTTTTTTTTACCTCCTCCCAAAAAATATTTTGCCACAAGTTTAAGCCAGTTGCACCCTAGGGTGTAAAGTCATCACCAAAGTCCAAACGCAAATGTTTCCTCTCTATGTCACAAACGAGATGGATTGAACAAAGTTTGATTTAGGGTGTCATTGAATCAAATTATTAATTTCTCTTTTGGGAAAACAAAACAAGACAAAATAGCAGCAGCAGCAACAGCCACAACAACAACAACAACACCAACATCAACAACAACAACATCAACAACAACAACATTAACAACAACAACATCAACAACATCAACAACAACAACATCAACAACAACAACAACAACAACAATAATTCTCTCTCACTGTCTTCTGGCGCTGTGGCTTCATAAACGGTCAGCGATGCCGACAGCACGCAGGAACTCAACACTCGCCCGGGGGTCCTTAAAAAGTGCTGAAAGTGGGTTACTGAAATGTCCCAGCAGACGGGTAACAACAATAATTCCCACCCAACGTCAACAATGGCCATCCAGATTCAGGGTTAACTGCACGGCAGCGTGGCTTGCGTCAGTTATGGGAATTATACCGACTTCAACATAAGTTAAGGATCACTTACAAACACTCTGAGTAGTCTTCTTGGGTCGACCTGCACGTGGGCGTTCTTGGATTGATCCAGTGGCTTGATGGCGCTGCCTCAGGCTGACAATGACAGAGTGTGACACTGCAAGCGTTCTGGCAACTTCTCGGGCTCCAACTCCATCCTGCAGCCATAGCCTTGGCATGAGCAAAGTCTCTCAGCTTTCGTCTTGGTGGCATGTTGATGCGATAATGGATTTTGCGAAAACGACGGCTTATATTGCCGCCAAAGTGTGCACAATTTGGGACCGTACGTCCGTTTATGACGTGCACCAGAAATTTTAACTGAGGAATATCCGTGGTGTCGCGCACAAGTCGATAAAAAGCAGCAAATCTGGCTAAAATTTCCCGAGGATTTCCGTGCTGCACGTGGTGGTTTTGGTCCTTTAGGAAGCTTTGTAGCACGCATTGGTGACCCATTAACACTTTCAGAGCAAACATTTTTGAAATATTCCTTGCTGTCTTTTTTGTTCGGATAAAAAAAATCTGATTTTCGCGAAGCTGCTTTTTTTTTTTTCTCTTGCGTTCTTGATCTGCATTCCCGCTTAGCTTCTTTCTGAACACAAAACCGGGCATGCCTCAGTAGTCAGTTTATTTTAATAGAAATCTCTGTTCGTCTTGCGTCCTGCTGTACTTTAAGACTCAGTTATCAGGCAAGACCCTCCAGTTACTGTCCGTTTCTGATTGGACGAGATAGAGAATCCCATCCTCAAAGAACCTTGATTCCAAGAGGTTTGCGGGTGGCTGGAGGACGCCACTGGCAGATCCTACTTCTTTACTTTCCCGCTATTGTTTCAGTCTGTCTGTTCGTCCTATTTTTTCCACGCCTTAAATAACCTAATAGTGTTGATTGGGGCGTTAAACCTGTACCATTTCACAATTTTCCTATTTTTTTCCAGCACTAAATGACCATCATTGTGTCGATGTGCTTCTCTTTACTCTAACAATCAAGGACGTCTCAACCAGACATTGGAACGTGGGTGGTTGGCGGGTTCTCTGGTGTGGTTTGTTCCTTCTTTCCTATCAAACATCTATCGTCTTTATCTCCCCTCCTTTTTTGTGTTTGTTACTCTCTTGTAACACCTCTAATCTTCGGCACTTATATGACCTTTTGCAGTTGCGAGTGCCGTAAAACTCTTACTAAAACTAAAGCTATCTCCCCTTCTTCTTCTTTTTTTGTAACTCTCTTGTAACACCTCTAATCTTCTGGCGCTCTTATGACCTTATGCAGTTGCGAGCGCAGAAAAACCTCTACTAAAAAAATTTTTTTTAAAAAGATGTTGGAACCCAGGTTACACCCACCTTAGTCGTGTGACTTCCCTGGTATATTTTTGGCTGACGTCAACGTTTCTGTCCCTCCCTTGATTAAAGGCTTGGCCAACGAGTGGGCCAAGTGTATGTAGACTAGTCAACATTCTGCCAAAATCTAGGCCGTTGGAGATAAGATAACACGTTTGAGCTTGTATTGACACCGTACTCTACTTTTTGTTATAACGTTGAAAGTCGAACGTCGAACGTCGAACGTCGAATTGCTTACATCATGAGATGCTTCTTTAAGATAATACCTCTAAGCAACCTTACTCCACTTGCTTTACCTTTATCTGCCGCTTATACCGCGATGCGTTTGTGGGAGTCAGAGATCTTGGGTCCCGGCAAAGTGGAATGCCTCATGGAGTCGGAAATTTAGAGGTTTTAAGGTGTCCTGTACCGCCTCAATAGGTTGTTTGATAGGCTTGCGAGTTAATGCCCAAACCATTCGTTTCTTTGCCTTTTAGTGTGCTAGTTAACTAGTATGGTGCCCACTATTTCTCTGATAGCTTAATGACGGACCCTCTCCCCCCCCCCCCCCTTCTATCTCCCTCCCTCTCTTTCTCTCTCTATTTCTCTCTCTCTCTCTCTCTCTCTCTCTCTTTCTCTCTCTCTCTCTCTCTCTCTCTGTCTCTGTCTCTCTCTCTCTCTCTCTCTCTCTCTCTCTCTCTCTCTCTCTCTCTCTCTCTCTCTCTCTCTCTCTCTCTCTCTCTCTCTCACTCTCTAATCCTCTTCCTCCTCTTTGTTTATAATCTTTCTGGGGCATCTAATTTCGAATGCTATTATCTTGCTTTCTTGGAGTTTGTTAAGGGCCCAGTCTAGCATTGGTATGTATGTGTACCAGTTGGTACAGAGAAAGGGCTGGCGAGTTTCCCTTGTTTTCGGTGCTCTGTGGCAGTTGACATTGTTCTCTTTTTAAATTCTTGTTTCGGTCTTTCTGTCTCATGTTCTGTCGTTGGCGACGATACTCTCAAGGTAGTTGAGTTCTGCGGGTGGTTTTTTCGGGGGGGGGGGGTGCCACTTGGAGGTCCTACTTCTTTACTTTCCCTCTGTTGTTTGTCTGTCTTACTTTTTCCCCACCTCAAACTCTAAATGATCGTAATTGTGTCAATTTGATTCTCTTTATTTAAATGTTTTTAAAAACACCAACCAAACAAACAATACAATAAATCCCAAAGTAGTTGAATTCATTAAGTTGCATGAGTCGTTTACCACTGATGGCGACTCGAAGTATTCTGCTGAAGTTGTGAACCTCTGTCTTGCTTGTGCTGGCTTTCATATTAGATCTTTCACAAGCTTCATTAAGGCTGTTTACGTAAAGAACAAACGTGTATAATAGGTGGTTGGCGGGTGCTCTGTTGTGGTTTGCTCCTTCTTTTCTATCAAACATCCATTGATTGTCTATATCTACCCTCTTCTTTTTTTGTGTTTGTTACTCAATTATAACTCATCTAATCTTAGGCACTTGTATGAACTGATGTGTTGCAAGTGCCGTTAAAAAAAAAGCTAACTAAAACAAAATAGTCGTCATGTTCTTTTGGTTTCTTTTCCCACTGTGTCTCAATATATGGAATTAGTGTCTCTGAATATCCTTACAAAAACATACACGTATTTCCCCTCTTCTGCCTTTTCTCTTCTTTTCTCTCTCTCTCTCTCTCTCTCTCTCTCTCTCTCTCTCTCTCTCTCTCTCTCTCCCCCCCCCCCCCCCCTCTCTCTCTCTGTCCTGTTTAAAGCAATTGAATCGATGATGGCCATTGATGGGTGCTCTGGTGGGGGTCTCCTCCTTCTACTTCCCTACAATGTCTCTGTTAACTTAAATCTATTGAGTGGGTGGTTGGCGGGTGCTCTGGTGTGGTTTTACTCCTTCTTTCTTATCAAACATCTATCGTCCTGATCTCTCCTCCTTCTTTTTTATGTTTGTTACTCTCTTGTAACACACCTAATCTTCGGCACTTATATGACCTTATTGTGTTGCAAGTGCCGTAAAACTCTTACTAAAACTAAAAAGGTCTACCGAAGCGGGTGGTTAGAGGGCGCCACTAGTATGTCCTACTTCTTTATTTTCCCTCTCTTGCTTCTGTCTCTCTGGCTTATTTTCTCTTCTTAGCATTGAATGGCCAGTATTGTGTCGATTTGCTTCTATTTACTGAAATGTTTTTGTTTGTTTTTGTAAGTGTTTACGGCGCTCGCAACTGCATAAGGTCATATGAGCGCGCGGGACACATTACACTTTTTCAGTTCGTAGGAAATTTTGAATTTTGCCCGGGTGGCGGCCGAAGCCTACTCTTATCGATTTTAGACCACCAAGGGTTCTTTAACGTGCGCAACTTGCACACGGGCCCTCCGAAATTTTTCTCCCTTGTCCGAGAAGGCTAGGTGTAGATCTTTCCTACCAGAAGATCAGGGTTGTGGCTGAAAGACTGCAGTAAGAAGCCAAGGAGTAGCAGTAGAAAGGCTGTAGAAAGAATCAGGAGCCCAGAGGAGGGGGGCAAAGGAGATGAGGGAGTGGGGACAGAAAGAGGAGACGAAAGCAGACGACAGAACATTGCTAGAGAGCAGGAAATGAGGTGAAAAGAGACACATTTAGAGAAGAAAATGTTTTGGTCACTACCCGGATTCGAACCCGGGACCTTTGAATGAGAGGCCAACACCTTAACCTCTAGGCCACGAGAGCCCCCATTTACTGAAAGAAACAAACAAGTTGGTGGCTGGAGGGTGCCACTAGTAGGTCATACTTCTTTACTTTTCCTCTCTTGTTTCTGTCTGTCTCTCTGTCTTATTTTTTCCCAGCACCAAATGACCATTATTGTGTCGATGTGCTTCTGTTTATTCAAGCAAACAAACATGAGGGTGGTTGGGGGTGTTACTAGTAGGTCGGTCCTACCTCTTAACTCATCCTCTATTGTTTCTGTCTTCTGTCTTACTTTTTCCCAGCACTGAATGACCACAATGACCATTGTGTCGATGTGCTTCTCTTTACTCAAACAAACGATAGTCTGCCGAAACTTGGTCGTTATCCTGTTGTCTGGCCTAAAACTATAACCCCAGGCCTGTGGTGGGATCCGCCCCCCTATTTCTCTCTTTATCGTGGACAATGTTTAATCAGTACGTTATACCGAACAACTGTCAAGGGTGTTGTTCTACATGTATGATTCTGAACCGTTCTTATATTATAACATGTCCGGGGTTCTTTTTTTGCCGGGGCTGAATCACTAGTTGTTTTTATGTTCAGCGTACTGTGCTGAAAATAGTATAATTTTTACTTGGAATAACAGGGTAGTATTTTACATTCTATAAAACTGAGAACAGTGGGTGAAAGGGCATTTGGGTATCAAGGCCCCAAAATCTAGAATGCTTTGCGCTATATAGAGATAAAGAGAGATCAAACACTTTAATTCATTCAAATGTCAGATAAAATCATTTTTAAATTAATGAGATGAACGTTTAAAAAGATTTTATTTTGGTCAGAACATAAATTACTGATTATAATATGTTACTATTGTATTGTAAAGCGGTCAGAGCCTGTGTGCTTAAATCGGGGTTATATATGTTATATAAATGCCATTTACTATTATTATTATTATTATTATTATTATTATTATTATTATTATTATTATTATTATTATTAGTATTATTATTATTATTGTTATTATTAGTATACCTCCGTCCTTCGAAAGTGCCGAAAGCCTTGATGGATCAACAAACACCTACTTAACCAATTCCAGCGTATGTACGGCATGTGACTTTCCTCACTGTGATGCTGAAAGAAAGTACATGTGTACAGTTTTCTGAGACGCACTTGGTTGTTTTTTTTCTACTATTTGTAAGTAGAGGCTACTGACACACACACACACTGTATCAGTCATATAGTTATTGTGTTCTTTGTACCGACCACCCCACTTTGAGTGCCGAACGTTAGAAAGTACAGTTTTCTGAGACACACTTGGGTTGTTTTTATTTTAATGTGGGACGTTCACTGTTGAAAACAATCGGGAAACGACAAATGCAAATTTTTAGGACACCTGAATAGACGTAAAGGCCTTGAGCATCCAGCTCTCACTGGCGAAATTGAAGGCTAACGAGGCAGGGGTAGGTCCAGAGCAACCTACTTGGGGCACCTAAACAAATGGGTAACGGGGAAAGATCAGGGAAACCTAGCTTTTATAAGAGCGTCCAAGCAAAGGAATGAATGGTGAATCATGATCGACGATGTCTGCCGCAGACTTGGCACCCGGTGATGATGAGAATGTTTGACACACACTGTATCATTCATATATACACGTAGTTATTCAGCTCGGTGTACCGACCACCTCACTTTGAGAGCGGCGGGGACTACGTGCAGAGAGCGCTTGTTTTGTACATGTTGTGCTCTGTTTATTATTATCGATGTGTTATTATCGTATCTATCTGTTCCGTCACAAATCACAAGTGTCCTCGTCGGTAGATAAGCTGAACCAGGGAGCTCTCGTTGTTATCAACTCCCACCCCCTTACTCATATATAT